>NC_066854.1:8004797-8215188 GCF_001640805.2 Lates calcarifer
CAACATCCTGTCCTTACCAAGCATCAACTAACCCCTAACAGGAACGTCATTGTATCCATCCAGCTGCCAACGACTGACTGAAATAATCAATGCAATCACATTTCATTTGGCCAGAGGTAAAAGAGTAATAGCAGCTTGGTTGTTTTAATTTGGGGTAAAAAATTGTGGCATATTCATATATTGCTTCTATAAAATGTAGTATGGATAAGCACAGGCTTAAATTAGCAGGAGAATAGCACAACATGGGAGTAAGAGCAGTGACCTGGTTTTTTAATGTGAAAATATTTTGTGCCTAAAATCAATAAATAATCGTGAAAAATAATCAACATTGCAACGCTCATCAAAATAATCGCAATTAGCATTTTGGCCATAATCACATAGCCCCATAAACAATCAGTGACTTATATACTGGCTCTCAATAAGACCTGATTCAAAACTGTCCAATTCCTGAGAACTGTTCAGTTGTTCAAACAATGATCTGAGTCCAGGCGCCACACATACTCACACACACACTTTCTGAGTTTATTTCTATGCAGGACTTGAGCCATGCAGAGGAAAGAAGAGTTTAAATATATGGGAACATTTTAAATTGGATGATGTGGAAGATTTTAAATAACCTTGTGTGGCCTTGGTGTTGCTGTCTCTCCCTCTGGCTCTGTCCTTATTCATGCTTCTCAGTACTTTTCTATTGTGTGATAACTGTGTGCCTTACATTTTACATTTACATTTTTTTTTCCTACTGATGGAGACTGGATATGTGCCCCACACTTCATTGGCACTGGCTTATTAAAGTTAAACTTCAATATGTCTCATGGCTGCTGCATCTTTTTTCTTTTCTTTTCTTTTTTTTTTTTTTGAGGATTTTAAATCTGCACACACACTGAGTCTCTATTTTCACATGCAACTTTGACCTGATTTCTGCATTTTTAGAGGAAAGCATTGTATGAGACTTAACACCAAATATGACTGAACTGGGTAAGCACACTACTACGCTGCAACATACAAGAGGAGGGATGTTTCTGAGGGATATTGGAGGCTGACAATGTAAAGAGATTTTTAAGCCGGCGAGTAGGAAGAATCGGCGGATGCGGGCAATGTATTCAGAAGCCATCTCTGCCAGAACCCTGTGGTTTGTCACTTGAGTCAGACAACTACTGCTAGCTCAGCAAGTCAAACCCCTGCAGCTCATTACAGCCTAGTGGACCACTGTAGTTTGCCCATTGAATCAGACTCCTGTAGCTCATCCCTCCAGGTTGGCCCATTGTTTAAAAATGTCACTTCAAAATACAATTGAGCACTCTTGAGCCTCTACACAGATCCACAGAATTGAATGAGCCTCTCTGTTGGGTCCATATTCTCAGTCCTCTGGGAGTTAGATCACTCCTACTCCATCTCCCACATACTTTACTTCATTAGTTCTACTCCTGTCTAACTCTGATATAGGCCCAAGTAAGCACGGGACTCACCGAGTGCACGCAGCTTCCTCAGGTCTGCTGAAACAGCTGAGCGTCGTCTTTTCCACTTCCTGTGAAGAACAAGAACAGTATCATTTCTGATTATGTCTTTTTCTTCTCTAATTTGAACAGCTAAATCACACACTGATCCAATGTGGAACAATACTGAGTCAAACATCAATGTACACGTGCACACATTTTTGACTCCTCTCATGGAGCCTTATGGCAACTTCAAAACCTGGTAATAGAGGTCTGCACAGGGCAGGCTGGCTCAGTCCCTCCACACAGACAGCAGATGTTATTCGCACTGATTTTTTTTTTTTTCCCTTTCTCCAAGGCTGTGTGTGTGCAATTTGTAATGTCCTGGACAGCCTGCTGTTTGTCTTTTACCATTTGTGAACACCTGTCACATTCAAACGGCATGTATTGGAATCTTTTTACAGTTTTCTCTCCCATTGAGAAACCATTTTTTCAAAATGCATGAGAATGCATGAATGTGAGCTGGTGGGCAGGCTCGTTGCAGTGAATTGCAGATGTGAGCAGCTGCGACGTGGAAAGCAGCAGGAGCAGGCTGTGTGGTCTTTAAAACTCAGCGTAGGTTTATCTCTACAAACTTTGGGAAAAAGGATAAATCTATTCCTCACATAAGCCCCAGTTCCAACACATATCAAATTTGTTTAAAGGATTTTCTCTTTAAAAAAAAAATAAATCTAACTACCAAGTACAACAGTTCTGTAAACTCAACCTAGATTTGGAACGTCTTTTGATTTTGAAACTGCTACAAACACTGTAAAATCTGTAAATATATATATATATATATAATTCTTGCTTTTAACAAGTTTCAAATTTTTCTCTCTCTCACACCAAGAGACTTTTATCTTGTACAATGAACTGAACAAGCTATGAGCCTGATATGTACTACTCAAACAGTCAGGGACATCCTGTTGAGATCATCAGTTACCTCCTGAGGTAAGGTAACAAAACATTAAATATCATTCTATTTCAGAGCTAAAACAGCAAATTTTTGGACCAGTAATGGCTGTCTTGCTTGTCAACCAGTCATATTCAAAATGATGAAGGGCAGTCAGGTTGAGAAGCAGAGTATAAAAAAACTTAAAAGACTAACTTGATCATTCAGCAAGCTCATAGTTGGCAACATGAAGGCAGGATCAGGCAAACAGTTGTCAGACAAATTGGCAGGCACGCACCGCATCAGCAATAAGCAGATAAACAGGCCTTCAAGGTGAATAAGATCACTCAAGGAAATTCAGACAATCTGACAAAGGTTCTGCAGAAAATGCTACCGCCGCCTGATAGTGATGCTAACAAGCAAGCCAGGGACAGCTGTATAGGCAGGAGTCAGGAGAGCAGTCATGTGATGTGCAGATGCAGAGTTCACTGAAGGCACACAGTGGACATGCAATATATGATATTATATTTACTCACATTTTAGAGGCATAATGTGCAACATTACACTGGCACTCCTACTCTAAACGAGTGTCATGACCCTGCTACTTTAGGACTTCTTAAGAAGGTATCAATATTGAGTATTGATACACCTAGCAAACAAGCTCAATAATTACCTTTGTGTGGGACAGAGGATCCAGCTGACGGCCACTTTTTCACAAATGTGTCCCCCAACAGCTGTAGCAGTAAAATATATGTAAGTAACAAGTATATATTGTTGCTATTTCATGGTTAATTGCAGTGGTGGTTCTAGCCTTTATTTGTTGCACATGGGTGAACCCCTGCTTTAATGAACAAACACAACTAAAGAACTAGTAAGTAGAACTACAAAGAAAAAAGGGCAGATGGGCAATCGTGCAATGGGGACGGCACATTCCAATTAGCGTGCGGAAACTTCAAATGAGGTTACACCTGGCAGCTGGCTGGCCGTAACATATTAGCGGAGTGCTAACTCCGAACGAACACAAATTGACAAATGTTCATATTTAGGTCGAGCGCAATATGTCAATATTATGTCACAATAATATGTCACAATATGTCGCTGTACATAACTCTGCACAGTTAATTTTAAACACTCACCTGTTGCTGAGCTCTGCCATTCAACCACAGAGCAGCGCTGCATCTTCTCTCTGGAATATGCTGTTCCCTGTGTGTGTGCATAAGCCCTCAGTGCCTGTTGGGTTAATAATCACCAGGTGGCACAGTCAATACATCCTGAGGGTGTAACTCACACTAGAGCCTGTTACCTTGTACCGTTCCCGAGCGTGATAGTCCCCCTTACGGTACAGAGCGATCACACTAGTCAAATGAAGTGGACTCTGGGGGTCAAACATGCTCAGGCACAGTGCAGATTAGTGTGAGCACACCATCCCACATCAAAGGTAGCACCTATTTGAGGACGATGTGTCCCAAAAGATATGAAGGGGACAAACATACTTATTATCATGATGTTTTTTCTTTTCTTTTATTTCACTTCATATAGTACTTGAAGGGTTAATGTGCAAAAAACCACTGGGATTTTTCCAATTTCAGTCCCTCTCAAATGTGAATTTAAGGCTTTATTAAATCACTGTCAAATGCCAGCAAAAGATCAATATTTAACATCGTCTATACCCCTGGGTGTCTATGACACACTTAAATTAAGACTTTCAGAGTTTAACTTAACATTTAAGCTATCATAGCCAATTTTAAATATCAAATACATGTATTTATAAGGTCTTGGTCTTGATGTGAAGTGAACATTTCGGCGTTCATCCTGCTCTTCTCTGATGATGCACCAGATTCCCTAGAAAGCTTGAACGCGTTCACCTTTCATTGAGTAAAAACTTTCAATAATGTATGAGTTCAATAATAGTGTAAAGCTTTACATATTCATCAGATCCTGTGAAAATTCAAAAAAGTTCAGACATAGCTGTAGTGTCCTATATTATCATGCAATACTACTTTCCTGTGATCTATTATAAGACTCAGCCCCACCACCCCACCCCCAACCCAACCCAACCCAAAAAAGCAGCTTGAACCTTGTAAATCTCCTTCCCAACAGAACATATCTAATCAAGTTTGCTCTGTCTGTTTGTTTCTACATTGTTCTGCCAAAACAACCGAGCAGCAGGGTGTCATGGTGATTAAGGAGACCGCCCTTCAACTGGAGGATACTGTGCTCGGGCCCCCGTGTTGGAAAGCATCTGTCCCCCATTGTTGTGTGTCTCTGAGCAACACAGTGCATGAAGTGGGGGTTTGGGGGTGGGGGGGGGTTTGTTCTTGGGGCCCACCTGGGGAGAATTTCCATCAAGATCTCGCAAAACTTTGGGCAAATGAGCACACACTCCGTAAGGTAGATTACGTGTGGTTCTGCAAGACTCCACGTCCATGACTCCTACAACATTTTGCTATAGCAACAGCATCATGCCAAACTGTCCACCTGAGACAGCTTTGCAACTAGAAGTTCTCTTCCAGTGACGAAATCATAAACAGGGATAAAAAAAATTTTAAAAATCAGGTTGATCTGACAGGGAAAAGAGCAATGGTGGCTTGTTAATTCATAATCACCCTGAATTAATGATTGAGTGAGACTGAAAGGCGCAGGGCATATGGAAAAGAGAGGGCTGCAGATGCTCCCCCAGCGCCCTCGAGGAATGGGAGCAACTCAGTGCCTTGTCACACACACAAAAACACGCCTGTATGCATGCCCATAAGCATAAACACACACACACACACATACACAGGCAGACACAGACAATCCCGACATGAAAATATCTCTGATAAGAAAATGGTTTGAGTTTTATTCAGCATTCAGACCACATCAGAAAATATTTTTTCAGTTTAAATCTTGGTGGTTTGGAAGCTGACAGCCCCAGGGAACCTAAATAATGAAAAAGAGATATTTACTCCTCCCTGGACAGTAGATTGCAGAGGAAATGTTTCCTTTCCTTTCTTTCCTTTCCTTCCTTTCCTCCCTTTACTTTCCTTTACTTTGTCTCAACATGGTCAAGCGTATCAAAATTCAATTAATCAAAAAAACTGAAAGAAGAAAGTTTATCCTTGAATAGATTTTGGCTGATTTACCTGAAGTGCTTTCTGCTTCAGCTACTCAGCCATTCAGTCCATATCTCTGAACTGGATCGCAGCATGGTAAACAGACGCCACAAGTATAGACCGCAATTGAAATGAAAACTGCCTTCTCTGAGAATCCCCCTGATGCCTCGGGCGTAAAAGCAGAGGGTTTCTTTTTCTTTGACCAAAAGGATTATCTGGACAAGCCACAAAGAAATCTCTGTGGATTCATTTCTTGGTCTGAGAATATTGCACATCCTATCTTCTAACATACAATATAGCCGAGGGATGCTGGAATAAGTGTCCAGACTGTGGCACTGTGCGCAGTGTCTAACTGCCTGCTATCAATATGTACAGCTGGCAAGAAAAACCTTTATCCCTTGACAATAAAGCTGGGAATGGATGTCTTGTTGGTATTTTGTGAAAATGAAAGATTGCAACCCCAAGAAACTGCAAGCATTCTTTTTTTTCCATTATTTATGCTCATAAAATCAGGTATGGATCGGGATTTGGGAATGACTGCTGGCTATTTTTACTTCTTTGCATCTTATGTTTTCAACTTTTTCTACAGCATCAAAACACGGGCATATCATTAGTTCATCACAGGAAAGAAAGGTTCAGATATAATGATATGTAGCACCTAAGATCCAGAGCGGTTTAAACTGTGGAATGTTTTATCTTAACTTCTACTTGCTGTCTCAGCAAGGATGGATGAAATGCATCTTGGGAGTTGTATTTAATTTCTCTCTTTTTTGTGTACACAGACTTTGAATCTTAAATCAAACTGATGGCTTAACCTGTACAGTAGGTATTATCATAGATAATAACTAGATTCATGTTAATACTGCATAACTCAGAGATCCCATTCAGTTCAAGAGAGACTAGTTTAAGTGACTCAGCCCATGTTCTCCTCACTGATAAAATATAATATAAAGCATGATCACAATGACTCATTTCTGATCCTCCTTGACATCTACAACTTCAGTCTACAACACTAAGCTCCAGCATTGGTTCATGGGAAGAAAATTCAGTATGAAGTAGCCTGAACTGATTAGGAAAGAGTACAGACTGAGAGCATAGAGGGCACAGATTTGTGAATGAGGCAATCTTCCTGATTGAACTTGCACTAAGCTTCATTTAGCTGCTATTGAGACAGAATAATGGGGACTAAACAGTGTGACTCCATGCTTTAAACACGCAGTTTGAGCCCATGGGTGTTGAGAGCTAATTCAGTTTTAGTGACACGTGCTTTTGGCCACTTAAACCTAAATTCTTTGTGGCTTGTTAAATGGTGAAACAGTTTAAGAGCCACAGTGGCAGAAAAATATATATGAGTAATTATTACAGTCAATGCAAACAGCATTAAGTATCACTTTGCATTTGACTTGGGTGACTTGAGGGTGACTTCTCTGACTCACCATGTTGCACTAAGTTAGCAGGAGCAAAAGCTGCTCCTTTTGCTTTCCTCTCCTCTAACTGCTTTCCTCACTGGTGACTTCACCATTACCACCCTGACTGACAGCAGCTGTGATATATGCTGCATTCATGCTCCATCAGCAGAACGGGAAGAACGGAAAACCTCCCGTCCCCGTCTCGGGAGCACTATTCCAAGATGGTTAACCCTTCTGCTAGACTTGTAGGTCACACTTGAAAATTGGAAAATTAAAGGTTCCCCACAGAGTTGTTGTTGTTTATTTCAAAGAAAATTCTGCAAGGCACATTTAACTTAAATTAGTAATTTTTCACTGTGATACAGGCAGTGGCAGTGTTAATATTGAATGTAACATGCCTATTTCTTTTTGCAAAGTAGGACATATTGTAACTGTTGGAAAGCCATGATACCACTGTCTGGTAAATCCAAATAGAAGACCAACCTAAATGATTACAGTCTATACAAGATGCCATAACCGTATTTTTTCATACTTCCTCAAATCCCCTCTGTAACACCAACACTCACAGTCTTATTCCAAACCGGATACCTCCATTGTTCGTATGAATATAAATGACTCCAGGCACTTGTGCTGAACTCTGTATTTTCCCTTTCCACACCATCTTCAGAAAACACATCTCTGGCCTCTTCCCACCTGCCACAGAGGAGCAGAGAGGTGGTGAAGAGTCTGTTAACTCCACAGCTTTGACTCCCGACTCTGACTCACTGCTGTGTTGATATTGGGATTCCTTTTTTAAATAACTTGGAGTTTTTTCCTGGGCTAGGCCACCCAGACTAAAATAGGATGGCCATCATCTTAATAGAATAAGGCCTTGGATGTTGGCTGAGAATATGAGCTCCTGCCTGTGATGCTCTAGTGTTGTAGGCAAAGGCCCACGCCCCCTAACCTCTGTTTGATGATACGTTTCCAATTGCAATGTATATATTTGCAGAACTCCTGCAGAGGAAGTCAGTTTTCAAGCTAGTTATCAGCTCTAAATAGTAACTAGTTATTCTCTTAAGTTATGGTTAATTCAGTGAAGAAAAAACAATCACACGCCTACAGGAAATGTTCCCAACACCCAAAGTTTCCTGAACAAAAGGTGGAGGTGGTTAACATCTAATAGCAAGCAGTCTATAAATGGCTTGTATAACAAGATAAATTGAGGCAAACTTTTCTCTCAATGGATTCTGATTTTATGTGCTTTTAGTAGCCTGTAAAAAGTCTAGATATGATAAAATATAAATGCAAACACACACAAGTCCATCATGCTCACGAAAAATATGCTTTTTCTTTATCACAGTTTTTCACTCCTATGTGAAGTATAATAATAAATAAATGTTTGGTAAATACATCTGCTCTTTCTTTTATTATTTCTTCTCTTTTTTGCTCGTCTTTGGGGAAGCAATAATACGTTAAAGCCACTGTATCTAATACAGTGATAATAAGTAGTTCTATATTTCAAATTATATACAAACAGATTCCCACATGACTAGATGAGCACCATCTTTCAAGAGCCAACTCCATACAGCTTGGTCTTAGGCAGAAAGCTACTTAACCCAAAACAGGCTGTGGGAATAACAGACAGGACTCTGTCAATCTGGGAGGTATTTGTATCTGGATTTACTCATTGATCCCTTTATATTGCTGAAGGGATATGGTTACTATTCTTGAAAGACACATTTTACCATACTATTTTTGATCTTAAAGTGACACACATCCTGTATTTATTGAGTGAGAGACATTTTTTAAAACTTGCATATAACAGCAGTGTTTCATGGATTAAATACAGTATATGGTCAGTGATGTTAGAGCAGGAGTCTGTTTAGACAACTCACTTGTGCATTCCCTAATGTAGAATGTGCATACGCTACAGTAAAGCAGGGAGCTGAGGGAGCTCGGGAGCACAGATGTAGTCTCTATCATTGGATCAGATGACGCCAATAACTGTGAATCTCTGCTGCACACATGCACCCACACAAACGCATCATATCCCGTGGCCTGCACTGAATGCTGTACGATAAAAACCCAACAGCAGAATCTGTGGTTTTACAAAAAGACTGTAGAGATTGTGCTCACTTGGAGTATGTTTCCAGATCATATACATCTCTAGAGTCATTTAAAAACTGTGGCCATAGGGGGTGCACAAGCACAAAAACCATTTGCCAGCTACTTGGCTAAAGGTCTGTGCAGGTTCATCTCCAAACTCGGCCAAAGGTTAGCCAATGAATGCTGTGCATCCATGTGTGTGTGACCACAGTCTGTGACTGGCAGGCCATGGCAACAGCCTCTCATATTCTTGCAATCAACAAATAAAACAGCACATAAAAGAATCAAGAGAAGGACAATTATTTTAAAAAAAATCCAGAAAAATTTTAGACAAAATTCCTCAGCTTTTCAAGAGGGTTGGAGCCCTGTTACTCTTGGTCTTCAGCCATGATTGGGTGCCTTATCCAAAGATCTCAAGCTACAGGCTAGTTAAGTTAATGAGTTGGAGTTGTTGTTGTTGCATTATCATTTCCTCATTTTCATTTTTTATTGATTGAATAAACTCTGTGCTGCTGCTACTGCCACAGCTGCTGTACTGGTCCTCACATCTGAAGCAGCTGATTGATGCCACTCATCCTGGCTCATTATTACATAAGTGTGTGCTGCCCCTTCCTCTGAGGAAAGGAGGGAGTTTGGGGGGGGGGGGGGGGGGATATCAAAATGCACTTAAGTGTTCCGTCAGAGAGGTAAACCCACAAGAGGTATGAGACCAAAGCCGCACCTCAGCGGTCGTTTGGCTTGTTTTCTCGCTGCTGTCCCTGCTTGCCTCTGAACACAGATGGAGATTCATCTGTTGCCTGTTCCCTCTTGACTCGTTTTCCTTTTCTATTCCTATCGTCTTACCGTCCCCCCCCAACCCCTTCCTCCCCACCCTTCCCCAAGAGCCTGTCTGCCAGCAGAAGCCCTGTACCTCACCGTGCGCTTATCAGACAGTTTATCCTTTTCCTGTGGGCGCCGTCCTCCATCTGTGGCTGTGACAGCCAATCGCCACGCCGAGGGTCCATTCCAAGCCGTGATTTAGACACCCAGCCCTGCCAAGCGCTGCTCTATCAACCCCCTCTTTCCCCTCTCTCTAATGTGAATTTCTCACACGCGAGGGGCTCGGCCCCTACATTCTGCTGTTCCCTCACTCACAAAGTTCAACACATGCACAACACAAACAGTTATTAGTCCATTCCCTTCCTTCCATTTTAAGTACATATGTCAACAACATCCTGTACCTGACAGGGAAAGTGAACGCACTGTATTAAAAGCAAAGTGGTGGAATGATAGGAAGGGACTAATGAATAGACCCTGTGTTTACATCCCTAAGTGGTTAGGCCCTCTCCCTTAATAGCCCGGCTACAGTCGTATCACTCTGCATTTGCAAACATCTTCAAGAGGTACGTTCGTTAATATTTTACTCAGTAGAGATAGTAAATAACAAGCAAGGCATTTCCAGAGAGTAAGAGCAAACAGAACATTGTGAGAGAGAGAGGGAGGAGGAGAAAGAGAGGGAGAGTGAGAGAGTGAGAGAGAGAGAGAGAGAGAGAGAGAGAGAGAGAGAGAGAGAGAGGGAGGATGGCTGTCTCCAGGGTGTCAGCCACAATTGCTTTCTCATTTTTAACTTGTCAAGTCGGCTTTATCTGTTTTATCACCAATGGAACTCCAAACGCACCAAAAGTCTAAGGCAGCTTGACAGAGCAAATATGGCTATTACAAATTTCGATGGGGCAGCAAAAGGAGATTTTAGGAAAAAAATGCCTGCCGTACATCAGCTCCTTCCCCTGCCCTCTCCAAGAAGAATAAGGAGATACAAAGCAGAAAATAAACAAAGAAGTTCTCATCAAAGCTACATCAAT
The DNA here is from genome assembly GCF_001640805.2 of Lates calcarifer. Lineage (NCBI taxonomy): Eukaryota > Metazoa > Chordata > Actinopteri > Centropomidae > Lates > Lates calcarifer. Next base: position 8,015,592 of record NC_066854.1, read on the forward strand.
TTCCTTGAAACCGTGTTTGTTCAGCAAGATGCGGGAAAATAAAAGGAAGCACGCGACATCCCATTCCAACTGCACAACCACTCAAAAAAAAAAAATCTGCCCAAACCGAATTTCAAGTGTGTGCTGCCTGTGACAAACAAACAGAAATAAATAAATAAGCAAAAAAAAATCAAGCCAAGGTTGAAGTGCACCTCCCATCCCAGCACAGCAGGTGAGCGAGAGATAAACATTTGTGCAAAGTCGGCCGGGTCTAGTCAAGCGGCTGCTACTCCTGGTTCATTTGCGGTTGCCAGCGATGTGTTAAATGGCCATCTGTGATGGGGTGAGAGCCCCTGTAATGACTTCCTGTCTGGGAAGGAAGACTGGCGTGTAGGGAGGGCTGAAACACACAATCCATTTGAAGACATGAAAGGTGCAGTTGGGTGCGGAAAACAGTGGATGTTCATGCTTTTTTATGTGATAAATGTCCCGTTTGCGCGGCCTCTCTGAAGAAACAGTTGACATGAATTCTCAGGGTGAATTGTTAAAAGTTTCTTAAAACTGCCCCTACTGCAAAAAATTATAGAAAGACACACGTAACCTTAATCATACCTCATTTTAATTAAGCTCAAGATCAGATGTGTTTTGCCAGGTACACCTTGATCAGAATATCATACACATGCTTCTCATCCAAGTCTATAATTCTTGTGAGAAATTATACACCGCCTACAAACGAGCGTAGGCAACACTGTGCACTTGAAAGCAAGGCTGTGTATGCAAATTAACACAGTCGCGAGCATGGATGTGGCATCCCTCATGGATATTATGATGTGACTAAAGTTGTTTTAGTTTAGAGTGTTGCCATGGATGGATTTGAAGGAAGCCACTTTGATGATTTTGGCTGAGCATTCAAGAAAAGGAAAGCTATGTTGAGGAGTATTACAAAGATGCACTGTAAATGACATCTAACATGTGGTCTGAATGGCAATCTGGGGGGGGGGGGGGGGGGGGTTCTGAGTGATCAGTGCAGTGTAGACTCTCAATGCACTTGGAAGGGGAGGGGTGAAGGTATTTTGTTGGTTGAAATCTGCAGTCACTATTTTTCCAGCATCACAAGGAAATGATTCAATTGGGCAGGAGTGAATTAGCGCTTAATGCTATAAAATACTTTTTTCATACAGAACCACTTACAGGTGATTGCATTCATATGCGAGAAATCACATTTGCCGTGAACAAACACAGCAGATGTTCAGCTGTATTGCTATCTGTGTGTCCATTCTAGCAATAACCTCTGAAATACGGAAGGTCTCCCCTTAGAGGACATTTGCTGCTGTATAATTGCCCATAATCATCTTTTCACCCCGCTCGCTGTGTAATTTTATAGCTTGACAGCTCTCTACTTTTGTGTTCTACTTTCAGCACCATCAGCACTTCTGTGCACAGGTTCTGTGGCAGTAATTTAGCTTTCACTCCAGATCTCTCACGCCTATCAGTGTGACTCATGATCTAAATTTAAATGGCATCGTCACTATGATTGAGTGAGATGGACAGCGTATGCAGACTCCATCTCCAACTGTGTTGTTTCAAGAGTCTGCATTGTGCTGCAGAGTTATTTGCAAACCTATTTAATTGTCATCATATCACTTTGAACTTGACAAGAATTGACTGGTAAAGATTTTGTCTTTTCACATAACTGATGTAGCTTTGTAGTCTCTATGCACGACTTGCTTAAATGTGTTAAATTAACTTGAATGGAAGCAGGCTAATGTAAACAGTGATGATTTTCATCCTCAGAATTAAATTAACACTGACATTTTTTTGTACATTATCTCTGTGAAAATAAGGTGAGGGTACTCTCGACATGCATCTGGCTGCAGCTGAGTGAGTGGGAGGAATCTCCTGCCTGCCTGATGCTGCCTGGATGGAGCTTATTCCCTTGAAAAGAGGCAAAGCGAGGACAGGCGGCCGCAGGCGCTTTCCACTCAGCCATGAAAACAGCATCGCTGTCCCCACCGCCCGGCCGTGCCGGAGTCTGCCACTGAAATCAGACTGCGCTAATGACACATGACCCCGGGACGGGGCTCCCTCAGGGCTGGTCAGCGGCTCGCCTCTGTCATTTTAAGACCTCGCCACCCGTCATTATACTGTCCATCTCTGTTGCCTCTCACTCATTCTCACACACATCCATACAACACTCCCTCGGAGCACAGTGAACCCAAGGTTTTCACCTGTCAGGCTGCTGCTATTAGAGCAATGTTCTGGGTAATATAGTGCATTTCGGTGGGAGATGGCAGCAGGAATTTTGATGTATTTTTGATAGATTCTCTGATTTTATTCTTTATTCATGCCCACTGTTTGTTTGAAAAGCAGTTTGAGACAAAAGCTTTTCTCGCTTAAAACACAAAACCTGATTTGGCTCTATTAAAAAGGGCAATTACGAAGCAACCACTGCTGAGTTTTAAACACCAGAGTGACGTGTTTTCATGCACAAACTTAGCTCCAGCAGCTCATTTCCCCAAATTTGGATTTCATTTTCTTTCTGTGCAGGTAAAGAAGACAGCAGTGAACCATTAACCTGACTCAACCAAGGCCACATTTGGGATATTTTTCACTTGCCCGTAGTACCAAATTACCATCACGCACACTTGTGAGATTTGCTATTGTGTTGATGATTGCCAGCTGACAGCTGCTGAGATTTCGAGCTCTCAAAGCCAGTGCTCAATTTATTTTCAACCTTACTCTTCATCACCGTCAGACACTAAGTGATTTACAACAGTGGCACCAGTAACCAAGTAAAGTCGCATTTGTATCCAAGCCAAAAAGGCACAAATAACAACACAATACTCTACGTTCTGCATCTTTATATGATACTGTACTTAACTTTATATCACATCCAAAACCACTGCTGTCCGACCTATGGGAAGAGCAACATCCCTCCAAACAAACAACCACGAGCGTGATCTTTTATATATTTATTTAATTAGACTGGCTGTTTGAGCCACTTGCAAGCCCCAATACTTCAGTTGACACATGTACCTCCTACTAATTCATATAATGCCTTTCCGCAAAAGTTCACCCCCCTGCTATTATTTAATGCTATTATTACTGCCATAACTAAAGTATGATTGATGCATGCTTATGTTTAGTTTAGTAAAGGTGACCCCCACCTTATGCTGCACTACATGTATGACCGTCAAACTTCTTCCTGCATTGGAACTGAACACCAGCATTGACCATTTTCCAGTTTAGTTCAATATAAATGCATTCTGTGTCCCACAAAATGTCATTACTTGTGTAAGAACTTGTGTAGCTTGTAGAAGACTGGGTTGCAGAGGAAGGAGCTGAAACTTTTCTGAAAGTCTTAGATAAAGGTCAACAGAAAACTAACAATCTTTTAATTCCCTTATGTGACTGTTTTTAAATGTACCACGGTCCATTTGCATCCTCATCTTATCATTTTGGCTCCGGGCTCAGAACAAATGGTCCTTGCTGACCAGCTCGGGATAATATATAAATAAATAAATCTAATAATAAATGAATAATAACAATAATTACATGCACCAAAGAAAAACTCTGACAACTTGGGACAACTGTTGTTACTGTTTTGCATTGGGACATTCAGCCTCATAGGGCTGTCAGCAGGATAAAAACTTGGCCACCTTGGGAGAGAGAAGGTGAGGGAGGAAGAAAGCCAGCTAACACCAGCACAAGAAGAAGAAATGTATTGACAGCCGTGCCCGACTGGCAAAGCCAAAATACAGAAGCAACTTGTAAAAATATCAGGCTTGTAATTAATAACTTCACGCATATTTAACATCCTCTTTATTCATGAGCACCTGCTTCCACTGACCTAAGGGCCACGCAGAATCTACTTGCATTTTAAACATTTGCAGTCAAGAGACTAGATTCAAGAGCCAGGCATTTTAGAGTCATCTAAAAGAGTTTGACATGATTAGTTTTGACAGCACCATTACGTGGTCATTTATTTTCTCTGAAACACATCCTGCTGAATGATGCTCACTCTTTGTCAGTAGTCAAAGGCATTTTAATATGCTTAGCATCCAAGTCACATAAATATCTGAGTCCTTGGTTATACTGTAAAGTGCATCCACCCTAAATATCAGCCAAGTTACCACTGAACCTCGATTTTGTTGAGGTAGATGGAAGAGACAGAAGCATGATGAATGCCATTGGGCTTAAAAACAAACATACTGTATTTCCTCTACCTCACTCAGCCGAAACCAATTGCAATTTATATTCAGAGGAAGAAGAGGGAGATTGCTCACTGGACAAAAGTTCAGACCACAGGTTCAAATAAGGCCCATGACCTTTGTTACATGTAATTCCTCATTCCTTTCTCTACCATCCTGACTGCTCCTCTCCGCTCTGTGGGGTCTTAAAAAGGAGAAATACCAGAAAAACAATTTGAAACACAGGAGCATATCTCTTTGTAAAAACCACACATTACTGTGTATTTTGATTCCAACTGGACTAGTTTTCTGGATTTGATAGAGCTCACTCATTTCTCTTGACCTTTTGCCATCGAACAAATTGCTTCGCTCTTTTGTAACTGAAAAAAAAAAAACCCAACTACGCTCTCAAAAATATTGCAGGACTCAGTCAGTGGAAATAGCGGCTGTGAAAGAATAAATGTAATGTTTTATCCATGCTAAAAACTGTTTGACTCGAAAGACTCAAAAAACAATGAAATAAAAATTGATGGGTAAAAAAAAATGGGTAAAAAAATGGAGGGTTTAAGTGTTTCATTTTGCAGCTTTGAAGTGCAGTTTTACTCTGATTACATTTGCATGTGAATTTTTAAATTTGGACCACACTCTGCAATCCCAGAGGAGGCAAGGTGAAACTGATTATTTGAATGTGAATTATGAAGTCAAGACCTTGTTGTTTCTTAGATGGCTGTGACTTAATTAAAGGAATATTGCAACATTTTGGGGCAAACGCTAATTTCTTTTCTTGCCACGAGTTAGATGAGTTGATTTATACCACTCTCATGTTAGCCAGCAGCTAATTAATTTAGCTTATGTGTCTATTTGTGTGTCGATTGCTAACAAGTGGCCAAATGAGACTACAGAGGTTGTCAACGTCATAATGCCACACACGAAAACCGATCTACTCACTGCCCTTACGAATATAAGTCATACGTACGTTTATTTTATCAAGTAGACTTATGCGAAGTTCATGCATACTTCCCAAGTATACTTTATGTAGTGAGTACACTAATATAAATGTACTAGTGGTATACTATAGTGTACTATTTCAGTACATCTTGGGACTAAATTGGCTGACTTTTTAGTTTATACAAGTGTAACAGTAGTATACTTCTAAGTTTTATTTTGTAGCTTACTCCAGCTATACTGTAAACTATACTACAAGTGAACTTGAAACTGTTAGCTAGTTATATACTTCTAGCCCAGTTTTCAGTTTTGTTAAAGTATACTTATTTGGTACTGCAACTACACTGTGAACTAGTAGATTAGCTGGCAATTATATTTAGGCTTCAAAAATCATAAAAGTGGCATTCATTTAAGAAGATTATCTTGCTGAACAAATCACTTAGGTGTCATAAATTTTTGTTGGTCCCAGAGCTCATTTTCTGCAATAATCCAAAAGCCAATGAAAAAATCCCATCGGCTTTTTGTCGAGGGAACCAGTGTGATGCTAGCATCCAGGCTGGCTTACAAAAATATGTCAGGTGTTTAATCTGTACAAAAACTGGCCAAGAAATAGTCCTGTTCATAACCCACATGAAACCACAACTTGGTACACAGCACAAACACACATTAGCATTAGTAATAATTATCAACCTTTTAACAGCAGACATGTTGATTTGTCATAGAACAAAAAGCACAGGTGTAACTGAAAACATTAACAATGGCTCAGTTCCATTCAAGTGCTCCAGCAATCACAGCCTGGGAGCCAGCGTGAATCACACCAGACACTTAAATGAAAATGCAGCCATGATTAATGCTATTCATTACACATAGCTCTTCCTGCTATGACACGTCAAAATGTCTGCCATGAAGCGGGCCTACTGTGCATGAAGGCTAGCTGACGTGGCTTACAGGGACACTTCGCCAGAATCATTAATGATACTACCTGTGCTTTTGCTGCTATGACACATCAAAATGTCTGCTGTGCAAAAGGTCTATCGACTACTTCCCCGGGATGGAAAATAAATGCAAATGAAAGCTTAATGGATCAGCTTTCACTCCATTTCACACTGTTTTAAACAAGTTGTTGCAGCCATTTAGTTTTGTTATACTTCAAAAACCATCCCTCATGAATTCTACAGCTGTGCTGCTTTAAACCTTCGCAGATAGCAATGAATATTCACCCAACTGAAAGTCAGCACTCCCAAAGCTTATTGCAATGTAATTCTGACAATCAGTGACATTTTCTTGCAAAGTGATAATTGCGTTGGGAGCTATTAGGTCACAGATGGAGAGAAATTAGAGAAAGAAAAACTATGAACACTTAAAATATTTGCAGTATATAACTGATCATTTGGGGTATGAAATAAAAGGAATCTGTAGCTCTGCTAATTTGAACTAAAGCACTGGTTACTCTCTAGAAGGAGCACACCGTTACACAACACTATTAAATTTTTAGAAGACTGTAAAGGGCATCTCTAGTACTGTGGCAGTAAGTTTTGTCCTTTCTGTTCTTATCAGTGTCCTTGAGACCTGCTCAGGTCTTTTGGATTTATCATTGTAATTCCAGCTACATGGCATCAAAGTCCCCTCTTTCACTTTCTCTCAGCTCGCTTTGCCCGAGCTGCAGCGACAGATGTTTGAATGTCAGTGTAGATGTCTATGAGAGGAATTTAGCTATGTAAGACGATTCAAGTCATGTACAAACACTCAGTCACTGGTGTTCTCTCACTCTGAGTCTCTTCTGTAACTCTGTGGGACCCGGTAGTGCTGGTTTTCTATCCTCATAGCTAGTTAATTACCGCTAATTACACTCACCTGGCATCCCAGGTGTAAATGAGCCCCTTATTAGACGGCTGAAGATGAATGAAAAGCAGTGCAGCGCCGCGTCTTGAGGACCTGAATTAAAACCACTGATGTAAACCTCACATTCCATAACGAGAGGGAATTAGTCATTCCTCTGGAACACAATCTGTCTGTGGTGTTCAGGGCACTGTAGGAGCTATTTTGTGATGAAGTGCTGTAACTCGCTTTTTTTCCTTTCTTTTTTTTGGTACACCCAATTTCCTCATGTGATTTCCTACAGTTTTTTGGTCCCTTAAGAATACATTTGAACTCACTTCCAATTCAGGTGCTGCCTCAGTCAAAGTCACCACGCCATGACTAAAAACAGAAACATAATGGCTTGACAAAGTTGTTCCATCCACATGTTTCCTTTGGAGCCTAACATGTATCAATGTATGTATCAGTTATTTTATCATGTGTTCAGGTAGTTCTTGTAAATTCGGTATACTTACAAGTAACCTGAGAGATTACCTTCATAGGCTACTGGTCAGTTGACTGAACTGAAGAAGCGCTCCATATTGTCCTCAAGAGCAACATATAAGCATTTTCACAAATGACTACTGCAAGAATAAAACTGCTCTCTGATCTCACACAGCTGGGGTTTGGAAGATTTGGTTTAAGCACAAAAACACAGGGTTGCTTAAAATAATTAGATGGACAGGGAATCAACATGGTGTCCGTTAAAATGACCTACTCTCCAAATGGAAACGAGTACCTGAATGCACCGTGTCTTTATATTAGCTGTCTGTGAAGGTTATCAAGGGACAAGGTGCATGCTCTGCCCACGCACCTCATATCCTCACAAGGCTACACCTACATTGTTGAACAGTATGTGTAGGTGGACAGAACAATATCAACAGCAATAGCAGAGCAACAGCATCTCCCATCTCAAAAGCCAATATATCCTCTCTCTCTCTCTATATATATATATATATATATATATATTGTAAAAAGGTGACACTGAAAATATGGCTCAATAAATTACAAAGTTGAAAAGTTATTTATTTTCCTTCTAAAGTAAATATTCCAGAAAAAGACCTCAGACCAGCTTCTATTATGAATCTGTACTTCTTTTGTTACTCAATACACAACTGCATCTTTTATCTTTGGTGTTATTTGGAATGGATGAAATTGTCAAATATTCTTAGATTCTTTCCTGGGCTAACCTCTGGTGACAGAATGTATTGGGAACATAACTACTGCTGATTTTGGATAAGGTGAAAAGAGCACTGTTTGGGGGTGTTTATAGAGTAGAGATAAAATACAGAATTTATAGCTCCATGAATGAGCAGCAGCTATGCAGAGAGGCAAACAAACAGGGAGGTCTGTCTTTGTAGCTGCTAGCTCTCTGATCTTGGCACTGTAGTGAAGGCAACCTCGAAAACACATCCAAGGCACAGGGGAGCTGTAACGCATTGATAGTTTTTATTTTATTTTATCTTTGCAGCCATGTCATAATGAAAGCATTTTAACTTCTACACTTCTTCAGCGTGCCTCGGACCTCTTTAAAGCACTGTTTCCTCTACAGTGCCTGGATCAGTAAGCTGCAGTGCTTACTACAAAATGCTCCTCTTTGTACATTTGAGTCTGTGTTTCATATTTTGCTATGGGCTTAATGGTAGCCTCTAAACGAGCTCAGGAAATCCTCGCTTCGAAAATTTTCTTGCTCCGAGGACTAATCTCAGGTGAGAACCAGGGTGAAATGTGAAGTAGCCTGTAGCTCTACTAGTGAACATTTACAGACTGAACAATTTGCAGTGATTGGCAGATTTGCTAGCAACTTAATGTACTTTATTTACATCTGAACCACCATGAGCCTGCCAGTTTAATTTCCAATTTACTGATTACAAATTCACACACATATCTATGAGTGGGTTGGCTGCATTTACATAAGTAACCTTAAGCTGTATTATTAATACGTTCCACTTGCAGTACCATGGAGGCTAATAATTAAATTAATCCTGTATCTCAGAGGACTCTGTAACATTACAGCCAAACACTAAACCTAAGAATACCCCTTTACCTAAACTGTCGATGTCATAAAAGGTACAAGGCTCCTAAAGGAAATAATGTCAGATTAATCAAAGTCTCCATATAATAAAGTGACATTTCAGCAATTTCTTTATTTCTGGTAGATAAAATGCACAGCAGGAAGTCTGCTTGTCAGCCAACAGCCTCTCACCCTATCAACATCCCATTCATTATCTTGAACCCTAAATAGCATTTAAAAATTATTTAATATTCACTCCACAGAGTACCATGGCAACAGCTGTTTCTCAAGTGGTATTAATGTTGCTCCCCCACTGGAGTCACGAGCCTGACTCCAGGGACTGTGACACTTCATGCTGGACAATGGTGCAACATGGGCTCCACCTAGTGGTATGAAACAGTAACTTAAAGAGCAGAGCTCTCACACAGCCAGGATGGACAAATGATCAATCCATTGATCGCTTAATCCTATTATCTACTGTAATGGCCCATCTTTAAGCAGCAGCAGTCACCAATCAAGGTGCTCTGCAAACTCCACAGTCTACAAATCAGCTATCTCAGCCTACTGATCAATGCTGACAGCCTACAAATCAACTTCAGATAAAAACTGACCAAACTACACCACTGTCCTGTGCATACTGATTACTTACAGGACTGACAAACAAGCTTGGCAGTTACATATAACACAGCAGAGCCTGTCGGCAGTTTTTCCACTCATTCAAGCAGCACAGCTTAGCATTTAGTTATCGCATGTGAAGCCGTAGTTTTTGATACACTGACAGCTCCTGACCGGTACCAGATTTGATCTTTGCAGTTACTGTTGTATGTCTCTCAAAGATCAGCTACCACCTTCAAGTATCTTCCAGTTAATGCCATAAAAATCTTTAAAACACAGGATTAAAATGTACAAGTGTCAGATATTACAGACACAGTGAGGCCAAAACACACAGATGAACAAGCTTCTTTGCAGTACAAAGTCATAACTTTAATTAAATTATTTTATCAAAATTTTTCAAGTTTTCAGGACAAACCACAACAGTGCAATCAGTGACACAGACAATGCTCTATATAGAAGACATACATATATAAACACAACTACAAAGATGGCAAAGGCCATAGTTTCAAGTATTGTGAACAGTACTAAGGATAATATATACACACCCATACAAAGCAACAGCAAAGGCCATTTCAGACTTTTTACATTTCAAATGTTATTCTATACAAATGTCTAAAAATATACAAACATCTGAATTATACTGAACTGAACATTTCTCACAGTGTGAATGCTTGTCTAAAAAGAAAATATGCCTTTGTAATAGGGTCATAGGCAACTTGGACGTAATGTGACATTAACCTATGATGAATACATTACGACAAGTGATGCAACAAATGTTACACTCATCGTTACATTAAGCTTTCCAGTTGATGTAAAAATGCAATGAGATTAAATAAGAGGTTTTATTGCATTTTCAACCATTTAGGAGGTGGTTTTATTTACCTTGTTAAACCTGCATTATCGGACTCTTTCACTCTGGCATTTCATTTGCAGATGTTACCCTGCCCTTTGGAAAAATACTGTAGTGGTTTTACAAACAAACACTACCACGTTAAATGTTTTTTGGCCCTGTACCACACATAAATCATTTAGGTCATTTATGAAGCACACTTTTCACTTGGGTTCAGCTGCCTTGTTAGATAGTGTTTATCATGTTATTTTGTATCCATGGAGGAGTCATCTGCACATCCCATAATCCTCTGCAACTCCTGAATACAGGGAACAATTGACTGGCTGTGCAGCTGAGCCATCTTCAACCTAGAGAGAGAAACACAAGGTTGATTTCTTAGACAGGTTTCCTCTACAGTATGCTCAATGTAATTGATAATTCAAGGTTACAACTAAAACATAAGACAGATGGAGGTTAGTGATAACCCTATGAATATGATAGCACCTAAGCTTCATGGCTTATCAAAGCGCTGGGTAATTAAGTCCAACATAAAGCAAATCTGTAGCTGGCAGCTTCACTAGACCAGCTACTTTAGTGCATAAGCAACCATCATTTTGAGGCTGCACTGAATCTTACTTTAGCTGCTAAAACAACGAAGACGGCTAACAAGGATAATACACAAACATATTACATGTACCCCAGTGACAGCTGAAGTAAACACCTAGGTGGTGAAGAAAGCAGACTTCTAGCAAAGCAAAGAGACCCAGCTCCAAGTTCCTCAGGGGCTGGTGTACCAACCCAGGAATAAAAGATCAGTGAACTTACACTCAGCAGGTCGCGAGACAGGACTCCAGTAGGACGCCCATGCTGCTTTGCTTCAGATGCATATTTAAGTTGGCAATTGGTTGCTAACACAAGCGGCAAGGCGAGCGCAGTAAATCGATTGTGTGTCACAGCTTGAACTGTGAATATGTAGCACTTAACGCAGACTAGAAGTAATGATTCACGTAGAGTGAGGTTCGCTGTGGGCTCTTGTTCATCAGTAACTCCAGTTGACCCATTTTGTTTCAGGTTACTGTTCAGAAGGAGGTGGTAAACTTGCAGGAAACATCTTTATAACTTTCTGGAATACCAGAAATACCTAGAAGTATCTGCTCCACGCTGTGACCTTTCAAATGCATGAAGAAAGCCATAGTCAAAAGCGAAACTGACGTTCTAAGACTAAGATTTTATATTATGTGCAGTATTAAGTTAATCTCATAATAATGGATATATAATTAGTGCACATGATAGCACAGTAACTGTATGTGAGGTGTTCATATGTCTTTAAATCCTGAGGTGTTACCTTCTGAGCAGCTCGCGTCCTCTGTTTGGTTCTGGGTGGTAGTGCTGGAGAGCAGAGAGGCTGTGAGCTGCCAGAATGCTGTAACACTGTTCTCTGAGAGCGTTGTGACTCGCTGTATCCCACTGTGGCAACTCGCTGGTGTAGCGCCACGCCATCAGCGTGTGCTCCAACACAGGCGTCCCACTCTTTGTTCCTCAGAAGAACTTGGCCCCACTCCTGACATGAAACCTGAGGGGGAGGATAAGGAGGTGTCTGATTAGTGTGACACAATGAAACACTCTGCTCACAGAGGCACACAGGGGTGGTCCTGCGGAGCTGTTTTAATATTATCTTTGACTAAAAAACTCCCTTTATGAAGGGAAAAAAGCTCAATTAAAAAAAAAAAGAATGGCAGGGGTGTGCTTTAAGAGTCAAACATTTCTTTTAAAAGTCAAGGAAAAAAAAAGCTTTATCACTCCAGGGCAAATTAAAATTGAACAATGTACAAGTAAAATTAACTTTGTGGGTTTCCAAAATCATAATCTACACAGACATGATACTTACTTTGAATGCCACCAGGTGAGGATATGCCTTTCTGTAGCAGTGAGCGTCCCTGTTGGAGCCAAACCGTGAGTAAGGTATGGACCTATAGACATTTGCCTTCTTTAGCTGCAAGTCTTCCTGGAGATACTTCAAGTCTGAGGCCAGGTTCCTGGGCTCTTGGCTCTAGGATACAAACACATTACAGGTCATATCACGTACAGTGAAGGCAACAACATTTTGTTTTACTTTGAGAGTGGATTTATGCATTTTGCTATGTACACAGAACACCAAGATGAGTAATGTTCAACGTGATCTCATTAAAATGGCCGTGTGAAACTGCCATGATGAATACCTGCTCAACCAAGATGAGGGATCTGATTAGCTGGACAAGCTGCTGTTTGGAGAGCGGGGTATGGTGCTCGTCCATCTTCTCACACTGCTCCTCTATTCTCCCGCTCCACACCCCGCCAATGGGCAAGTCCACTGCAAAACAAAAGGGGTGTGATTTAGACAATTAACAGACCACAGGAAACAAGGGCAGGAGGAAAACAATAGTCTCTGAGCTGGCTGCATTTCCAATAAATGCAGTAAATAGGACAGGACAGGACAAGTGGTATTTTCCTCATGAATGTTCATTTTAGAAGATAGCAGAACAGCTTTTACTACTCTGAACATTACTTTTTTTCATTAATGTAATGTTAAGCTGTTGGTTCCCTTAACACTGAATGGAAAGGGAAAGATACACAGAAAACCACCACTCTTCACACATATACACACACACCCTTTCCGTTATCATACTAAGTTTCTTTTTCCCCACTTTGCCTCCTGTAAAGTCATCTAACAAAAACCAACCTCACACTAGTTTTGCAAATTGTTTAATAATGATGTACTTTTGCACTTACATGGCTGCACACGCTTCGTGTTTGAGGCTGTATTTCTCCCCCTTGGAAGCGGATTTGGAGCCAAACGACCACTTAAAATTTCTAAGTAGGACCTCCTCATCCGAGCTGTGAAAGATGTAACAATTAAAACATTGTACTCTTTGGATAACAGTGGCTTGTGTTACGATTTACTACAATGCACCTCATGCTCCGACTGCGAAATGCATATTAATGTAAATGTATATCAGCATACTTCAAGAAAGGTGACGCAGTTGTTTAAAGTTACTTTTAACAATAATTTTGTACCAGCTAACTTCACACTGGAGGCGCGCGCTTGTGATAACATTAGCTTGATAGCAAAGTGGCGCGCCTCCTGTACAAAGAACTGAAGTTAAAGCAATTTTAGCAGCTGAAATAAAAAGCTGTCACATTTCACACTTACCTGCAATTTTAGGCTGTGGAGCAGGTATTTCCACCAAGGCACGTCGTGGCTGGCACACAGCTGCCATTGTAACCAAAGTAGTCGGTTGAGATACGGGAGCTAACTACCTGCTAGTAGCCAGTGACGCTACTGTTAGCTGAACTTTAAACCCCACGGGGTGCCCAACAATAACTTTACCGCGGCGGTGATTAGCTTCAGCTGGGGGACTCCACTGTTTGCAGCTTCTTCAAGAGCGTCAGTGCAGTTTCCGAGCTCGCTAATATCCACTACAAAAACTACCCTGCTTGAATTTAACCACATAAACTCCCTGCACTATTGCTGCCTAAGTGGAGGTAAAGAGCGCCTAACTAACTTTTGTCTGTTCCACCGCCTATACAATGCTGGTGATGAAGCGCGCGACACGAGTTGCCGCGCGGGCGTGGCTTGCTACATACGTCGAGCTGATTGGTAAAACGTCGCTGCATGCGTAGAACAGGCGCCCAATATGCAAATGAGGCGGCCACCATGGTCCTCCCCCACATCTCCTCCGCTGCTTGGGAGGAAGATCACGTGAACATACCGTTGTGCACACAATGACACTACGTAATCACAGCAAACACCATACTGTTAAAAAGTTCTGCAAGCCACTTGCAAGTGACTCTTGTTTCAGCAGTATATTGATAATATGAGCTATGATTCTCTCTGAGCAGAGTCAAAGAATTAACAATGAATTTTGGGCACACACGCACACACATACACCCCATCACTGTTGGCTATCAGAATGCTAGTGATGTGAAATTAGTTTCTGTGAGTTTTTGGTCCAGAATAGACACAAAAGTGTCTATTCAGTTGTCACGGACCCTTGAAATAGTAAAAATAACAGTGAAAGGCACCTCAAAACTACACTTCCACTCTCTGCAAATCAAATATCTGCCACTAGATAAAGATATAACAAAAGGAAAAATGGTTTTATACGTGTATTTTGAATTCAGTTCAAAAAGAGGATGGTTCACTCACATAGTATGATCTGTTTTATAAAATGAGCAGCTTCATAACCAAGACTGTTTGTGTGAAAAAGATCAAAACGTACACTTCGGCAGCATGCAGTGTATTGATGTGATATAACAGACAGCAATAGTCTTATGAAACTAATTCTGTGATGAAGTAACACTAAGAACACACCAGTGGTAATTTGTTGTGAGGTGAGTGAAGCATTCAGAGCCAAAAGACACATGGAAGGAGACATAAAAATATCTGTAAAATGTATTTTAATAGGTGTGTGGAATATTGAAAAAACAAACAAACAAGAATTTTATTTCTTGTCAAGTGACATAACTGCATCTTGATACATAGTGTGGAATAGAACTGCACAGAACTTATTCCAAAACAGATGATAATAAAACACAAAAAGTTAAAAAATAATTAGATGTAATTAACACAGTTGTCAATCTGAAATATTTCTTAACAAATATGAATATTTCCTAAAGTGTTAATATTATATATTATAATTGTATATATTTAGTATTTTGGGAAATAGTTAATTATTTACTGCTTAATATTCTTGTCTGAAAATAATGTAGTTGATAAAATATGAAGCAGTGGTAAATGCAGTGCAATTTTTAGTGTCCCTGTATTTTCAACATTTCTAACAATCACTCCTCATCTTGCAAACAAACTGCATTGTAATACAACAGGGTTGAAATCAGTTCACTTTTACACAGTCATTCAGAAATGTAGCATTTATATTTAGCATGTGAATGAAATGATAGCAACAATTTCCTCACTGGACTTAACAGTGGCACATTTTTATTTAGATTTCGACAAGTTAATTATTATAATTACAGTTATAAATATCTGTAGTAAAACTGCACTTTGACTGATTGAACTGAAAGTGAATTCACTCCAGCCCTGTACAATGTTAGAGCAAATTAAGCTGAATACTCAATGGCTTCTTGAAACTGCTACAGCAAATAATATAATTTCATTGTATTTATATACAGTATATACATTTTCTTTTAAATAATGCACAGGTAAAAGGGTATCGATTAGGTACATATCATATTACAAAGGTCTGTGACAGTATGGCTTTGTAAATATACATTACAATATTGTCATCAGAAAAAGCAAGTGCAGTCAGTTTGGACTGCCTTTCAGCATCTTCAGCAACTTTTCAGTTTGAGTGTTATGTAACTTTAATGGTAAGTCTAACTGCAACAAGTCTTACACTTTATTGATTTTGATATGGAGACTGTCCAGAGCTATTATGAAAAATATATGACTCTTTCAGCAGACTCAAAAAATAACAAGATGCTTAAAGACAGACTTCCACTGACTGTGCAGGCCACGCTATGAAGCATAAGGAGTAGCCTCTACTTGCTAAGCAGCGTTTTAAGGGAGCGGGTGAGTGCGTTAGCAATGGCCGACATGGTACTGGAGTGGCGGACCAGGGCTTTCACGCTGTGCTCCCCTGGTGCTCCCACGGTGGCAGCCTCAGCCGCTTTGAGCAAACATATGTAGTTCATGACCACCTCGTCGACCTTCGCCACGACCTCTCTCTGTTGGTGTGAGGCTGAGGCTCCGAGGCCCCGGACCAGACACATGCAGGCTTCGCAGAGGCAGCACAGCACCTGGAAGCTACAAGTTACAGCTAGCAGCATCTCCTCAGGGCTACTGTGCGCCTGAGCCATCCTCCGGCATGCACGGCCTAATTCTTTTGACTCGACAGAGAGGAGCTGCTTGAACTGGGATACGTCCTGGATTGGCATCTGGGGTCCGCGATCACAGCGACCTACGCTGGATCGCACCAGGGCTATGAGCTCACTAGCATCACGACGGACATCAGTGAAGCCAGATGGAAAGCCATACATGCGGTCCTTGAGTGCGTTGATTCGTGCGAGACGGTCACTAAAGCTCATGTTGTTGAGGACCTCCCCGTATAGCTGCTCCCCGGCTGCATCTACAGCTGAGCCACAGGGCAAAATAGCTGATGCAGCAGCACCATCAGCATCAATATCGTTCCCACCACGCCTTCGCCTGGGCCTCTCCCACTCAATATCATCCTCTTCACCCTCACTCTTGCGTTTAAAGAAACAATAGCTAAAAGGCCCGTTGCATCTCCAGGGACTGGTGTCCAGTTTTTGAGAGCCCTTCATGTGTTTAGCATCTTTCTGCAATGGAAATGCCACAGATGCCCTTCTACTGTCTATCCTACTGCCTGTAGACCAGCATGTGGTGTGGGAAGATACAGAACCTTGGGAATAGCTCTTGGAGAGCCGCTTCCTTGTTGGCCTCCGCTGGACTTTACTCTCACCCTGCTGGGGTACAGATGGCAACAAGGGCTGCTGGCTCCGGCTTCGAGTGGGCTTATCGAACAGAACCTCCACGCTACCAGAGCTGGCGGTCACATTGCTGGAGCTGCGTTTGAGCTCTCTGCCCCTTTGCAGGCTACTGCAAAAGGGATCCGTCTGCGTCAAGGTTGGGGTGACAGCCTGAATGTGATTCTGACTCTGCCGGGACTGGGTGGAGTGGATGGAATCCTGCGTGAATGCTGAGTTGCTGGAGCTAGTGTTGGCTTGCACAGATAGAGACATAGGAGGAGGCGGGGGTGGTGGTGGAGGAGGCGGAGATTGCGGGTTGGGAGTTGGAGATGTAATGCAAGCTCTACCGGTAGATGCCTGCCTGATAAAAGCTGATGGGTGGTCTCCCCTTCCTAGCGAGATGGTGTTGAGGTCTGCTCGTGGACCACTTACACTGGGGGCAGCAGAGAGACAAAGAGAATCATTAGGACGACGGTGAGGAGACTGACGGACTGCATGCTTTGCCCTCACGTCTGATTTAAACCAGTCCTCTGTGCTGCCACTAGGTTGGCTCCTTGATCGAGGTGGAGGACGGTTAGTCGTACCAGCACCATCTCGGTTTCCACCTGCGACAAATCCCCCGTCACGGCTGATACAGCCCTCTGTCTTATACAGTGACAGGAAGTGCTCTGGGTCCATACCACTGCTCTCTAGCTCGCTTTCCAGGCCGGAAAAGGAGCTCCTCCTCTCAGCAGTTGCTGGCCTGTAATCTATACTGTCATTCGGTCTGTGAGCATGCATGTCGGGGCTTCTCTTGAGTTTGGCAGGAAGTGTGGCTGAATGGTATGACCGTGCATTTTTATTTGCCAGCTGCATGGTGGCCGCGTTAGGGTTTACTAAATTTGGGCTGAGGAATGGGGATGACATGGAGGAAGGCATACATGGGCAGCGAGCAATGGTGTTCCCCCTATTCTTAACCATTTCGACAAGCTGAGGGTTGCTAGTGATAAAGCGCCTGGTGTCCTTTTTCACTGCCCCACCCATGCCTGCACTGTGCAGCTTCCCCCCCTGATGCATCTGGCTGACGGTTAGATAGTTAATCAGCTGCCTGTAGGCCTCGCTGCCTTCCTTCTGGTTCAGCCCCTTAAAAGAGGCCTGCTGTTTAGCATGCAGATCATTGTGGGGCTTCTTGTTTCCAGTACCTGGGGTCTCTTTATGCTTCGACGGCGTTGCTGAGGAGGGGCGGCTCGATTCAGCCCCAGCAGCGGGGGCGTGGATGTTGGGCAGCATTTTCCGAAGGAGGGCGGGGTCTGCGTGAGGGTGGAGGTCTTTTCCCTGAGTGCTCTGGCCAGGGATGCTGTGAGGGATTCCAGGTTTATTATCTTCATAGTTCAGCACCCTGAGTAATGAAGAAGAGGAACTGGAAAGCGGATGCCTTTGCAAATGGTGGTGTTTGGATTCAACTGCGGTGGGGCCAAGCGGTGAGTCAGTCGGGGTGGCACAAGCGCTGCTGTTCGTGCTGCCGCCAGCATCCAGTGATGAGCACAGAGAACCCTGAAGTGAACTGTGGGCTTCTCCTTGCAAACTTGAAATCCTTTTTGCTAGATGGTACTCACACAACCGTGCAACACTCTGCTGTCTAGAAATTGGCCGATGGTCACTTTGTATGTCTGATCCCTGGTCAGACCCCCCTGATCTGGATTTTTTGGCTGGAGACAGCAACGATGCTACAACTAGATGTTCATCTTGCTCAGCAGTTGCAGCTCCATTGTCTGTGCCACAGTCCCCCAAGTTGACAACATCTAACATGCGATCAGAGGTAGCAGAAGCAGGGCGGGGAATTCTGTGACTGTTCACACTAAGGCCTTCAGCTACAGAATTTTCAGCCAAAAAAGAATTCTGTCTTCCTTGACTCTCCCCTCTCTCACAGAATGACGTGCGCTGCTCCAAGTCAAAACGGCCCCCACTCTCACCCCGATGCCCTTCCCTCGTGCTGAAGGTGTTATACTTCCCACTGGAGTCTGCAGACTTCTTGTGATGCTTGCCTCCGGGCGTGGTGGAGCTTGGCCGCTGCAGAGTGGCCGAGAGGTTAGTCTGGGACCTCACCTCCAAGCTGTCAGGCCCCGATGACGTGGTGTCCAACTGGGGGCTCCGTCTCGGAGGAACTGCCGGAGGCTGAAGGTGCCGTGTCGGACTACGGGGTTTCTTCTGCATTGTTCCTCCCGTGCTGGGCGAGACAGGGAATTCAGTTTTCTCCTCAAGTAAAGGCTGGTATCCTTCCCTTGTGGCAACCAAAAGACGCATGTGGCTCTCGCTGAGCCTGTGAGTAGCAGCCAGTTCAGAGATTTCAGTCATCTCTGAGGAGTTGGTCTCGTTGCCAGAGTCTGAGGATGACTCTGGGCTAAAGCCTCGAGATGTGTAAACACCTAAAATATAGGAGACACAAAGTTAAATATGGGTCATTCAACTACAGTAAAATGTTCATATTATACAAATAGTTTCTGTTCTTGTCTCATGAATGTTTTTTGGGAGTGTGCTAACTTAAAAGGGCCAGGAGGTCATTAAAGAAAGAAAAAAAAACCTCACTACAAAAGGAGCAAATGGGTAAAGTCCATACATTTTAGTGGTTTAAATTGTATCAAATGGAAATCAAACACCATACACTGGGACACAGGATTTATTTGTTGATGGTGATCAAACGTTACTGTGCTTGAATTAGTATTCAACAGACCTGGATTGTTATTGTGGGGTGGTGGTGGGGGAGGCCTCTGTTCAGAAACAGACAGAGCCTCCAGTGCCTGCAGAGTATTCATGACTGAACTCTCCAACCTCCTCTCTCCTCCCCTGCTCCCTTCCCCCTCCCCGTGCGTCGGAATGGCATCGATTAACGACACTGGGATGTTGTCACAGTCCTCTGTGCTTAGCGGCCTTCCCTCGGGCACCGCGTCCTCGTCCGAACTGTCCCGGAAACCTGGCGGTGGAGCTGCGATTGCAAGGTTGAGCGTCTGGAGCAGCGTGTCGTCCTCGTCCTCGTCGACGCCGTCGTCTCCCTCGGGAGGGGGTAGAGACGTCAGGTCGATGATGTCGTCGGTGGAACCGGAGAGTGTGAGGAAGGTGGATTTGCCGGCTGCCGTAGGTAACCCTCCTCGTTGGTTACCGCAGTTTTCATTTCCACCTCCTCTGTCGTCACCCACCGGTGTCCCCCCTGTGGAGTCTTCTTCACAGGAGCCATCGTCATCATCCTCCGCATCGTCCGTCGTGTCACGATAAAACAGATCCCTCAGCAGTGGCTCCTCACCACCTTCCTCGCTTATAATGTTACTATAGACATGTGTCAGGCCACTGAACTGAAACGGCACCCTGTCCTGTTGCCGAAAGTCTGTGCTGTTGTGCAAGTAGGTCGGTCTGTGCTCGGGTACCTCAGGGCTCTCTAACAGTCTCTCATAGCCCAAGCTCTTGGCCTTGTTCAAGGGTGGGTCCCCCCCAAAAATAAATGACACTTTGGCACTCCGAGGTGAGTCTTGAGGTTTGTGTCTGGTGGCAGGTGGAAGAGGAGGCGGCAACGGACTTCTCCGTGCCCCAAGGTCTCTGTCTGGGTTTTGGGGTTCATGGAAGTAAGGAGAGATACTGTTTTCTCTCTGCCTGTTGTCTGAATACTCCAAGTCCCTGTTGTAGACCTCTCCCTGGCTGGGTGACGGCTCCTCGTTGTCCCCCAAAGACGTGCTGTACGGCCACTCCAGGACACGATCCTGACCTGCAGACAGGAGCAACACAAGGTTTTATTACTTTACATGTTTTATATTTTATGTTGATTAAATTTTAAAGGAGCTTCTCTTCACCGGACTTTTGAGTGCTCTACTTGGAGACTTTTGAGGTTTTGAGCTGCACTGCAAAAACATAAATTTTTCAGCCATTCAATCTAGCCTTCAGTCCTTCACTTCAAAATGTGTCACAGCGAGAGTGTTCAATTTCTCAACTAGTTTTTGCTTGTTGTAGTTTATACTTTCATTGCACTTGTTTCTACAACATTTACTAGACAAGTATTGTAAAACTGTACACAAACTGTATGGTACAAACACACATTTTCTCACCCAAATGTAAATAATTACTCTCATTTCAAGAACTATGAAATGTGTATGAAATTAATTTCATTTAAATAACTAAACAAAAGGTATATAATTAGAAAAAAAAACACTGCCACATGCAAGACTGCATTTTCTTTGAAGGACTGGTGTTTTCATTATTTTTTATTAAATTTATACTATACTGACCACACACAGTTAACAATTACTCACTAGAGTCATCCCCTCCAGTGCTATTGCAGTGGGCCATGCTGAAGATAGATCTCCTTGAGTCCACTAGGAGGCGATAGTAGCCTGCTGTTAGACAGGCCAGGTTCATTGCATCACTTGACTCCATGATCAGTGTGATGGGCTGTTAAAAAAAAAAAAAAAAAAAAAGGACACAAGGGGAGGAAGGAATAAAGGAAGAACGAATAGATAAGAAAGAAAAAAGGAATAAGTAAAAACCAACAGATAAAAAATGGTTTGTGCTACTGCTTTCAGACAGAAACGCACTCACCCTGACATCCAGAACATGCAGCTCCAGCCGGACGTTGGTCTCATCCTCAGTGAGGATCTCGATCCGGTTGACGTGGCTGAAGTCGGCCAGTAGGGCCACTAGGTTGGTGCGGGCATTGATAACATGACTGATGCCATAACGTGGGCCCACTAATAGCATCACTTCTGTCTGCTTCTCCCCTTGCTGCAGAAAGCAGAGTGTATGCATTAAACACTAATTCAAAACCTAATCAGCCGTGTTAAACTTTCATCCTGAAAGGTTTTAGCAGTGACAGAGTTTGACCAAATTCAAGTTTCTTTTCAAACTTTTACAAATCCTTTCCAGGACTAATAGCCTTACCAAAAGTATTGATTTGAACTCCCTCCCTCCGTAGAGTCTGAGTTCACTGAGGTACCTCAGGTAATGCACCTTGGCCTGCAAAGCAGTCAGCTGCACAGAGAGAAGTGAAATACATTAGTAAGCATCTAAAACGAAATCACTTCAACCTGAACAGATGCATTTGTCTTCTAATGTCAGGATGTAAAGCTCTCTCTGAGCAATTCTGATCTGGACCACTGATTTTCCATTATATCCCATCATATCATTTAAATCTGATCAAAATCTGAAGAGCTGCTCCACTGCAGTGCTCTTTATGGCTTGCCTGTGTGGATGTGTGTCTCTCAAGCCACTTAGGGTCAATGGCATTTTTAGAATTCAAATATGAAAGCACCAAAAGTGCATCTTGTTCAAAGTACCAACACTTCCCCTGCCATGAGACATGTATATATCTAATTGGCATTTTTAAAAAAAAAGGTTTTTAGTGTTCCTATATTTCAGCACCACATGCTCAGGCAAGGCAATGCATTTGGAATGCAAAAGCACTTAAATAAAAATGACTGCGCAGTTATGTGTATATGTGTCTTATATCACACTGACTTTATAACCACTTAGAATATTCATCAGACCTTTATGGTACATTATATCTACTGTATGTCCCCCTGATGTTGCAGCTAGATTTAAGAATACACCTAGCCTACAGTATAATCTAGTAATATTTTACCTTACTATCAGTCTCAAAAACAAAAGGCTAATGGGATGTCTGACCTTACTAGCTGAAACCAGACATCGCCATTAAAAAATAATTTTGTCTTTATGAAATTCTTGCTCAGTCTTAACCACAGCCCCTCCACAAAACCGAGCAAGTGGCCTCTTCTGATGAAGGCTGAGTGATAACTTGGAGGCAGTAATGAGAAAGCTGATTTGGAGCATCAACGTTTTGAATTGCATGTCAGTTCGCTGCTGAGGCTTGGCTGTATTTCTCCTTAATGAAAAGACCAGATATCAACTGCCACTGTGAATACAAATGATTAACCGGCGCATTATACTGCTTAGGCTTGGAGGGAAGAGATCAATATCCTTGTAGCCTGACTGATATTTTATAGACACATATATACATGTGTATGGAGTTCAGGTGTGTTTACCCTCAACTACATTCCTTCATCCACTGCATGAAGCTGTAGTTAGGATGATTAAGTTGGGCATGGAGTGATGCTAATTTGCCTACTGATGAGTGATGTTGCCCAAATGTTGAGCTTCAGTAAATGCTTCACTTCTTAGAGACTGCATACCCTGCAAATAATATTTAGAATTCATAAGTAAATACATTTTTTCACTCTTTTAAACACGTTAATTCTTTGGCCATTCTTGTTTGTGTCCTTAAAACTTGTTTACCATCCAAGTCTTTACTGGCTTGTTGTTTTCTTTCTTTCTTTTTTTTTTCACGCAGCCCCAAACTGATTTGTTCCTACTCAAGATGTAAAGCTTTAAAAGTGGGTCACAAATATACACTGTCATTTTAAAAAAAGGCCAGATATTTCCTAAAACAGCTGGGCACTGTAGTTCTCGGAAGTCAGGAGTAATAATATTCAACTAGGATTAATACATATTTGGCGCTCTAGTGAGTAATTATGGCAGCAGTTTGGTGTCTGTGGGATTGACTCTAAATAAACAACAGAGTCCATGCTCATCAAAATAAAGGACAGGACTACAGCACAGAGAAATAATCTAGAGTATATCATTCATTGCTGGTTTTGGTCTTCCCTTGTAATTTGTTGACAGTGATAAAAATCAGCATCAATAATTTTTGTTGCTGTGACATTTGTTGTTGCAGAACAGGCATGTCTTGTGCAATTTGAGAACTGAAGGAAATGACAAAATATCTGCTTCCTACATTCATCAAATTCAGCATCTCTGAGACTGATTTCCATAGCGATATTCCAAAATGTCAGCCCATTGCTCATTCATAACCCCCACCAGTGCAGTGTCGTCGGCTTAATATTCACACACTTTTCAATGTACTTCTTTGCCTCACCTGAAAACATTTATAATTCAGTTTTAAAGGAATTTGTGTCTAGTGCCCACATTCACTCGCAGCTAACCTCATTTGCATGACAGCTGATAGTAAATCACTAACTAAAGCAGAAGCTGTTGCACAGGTTAATTTTGTTTTGGTGTGCTGCTGATTTGCATGTGTCAAAGTTAACATGGGTGATAAAGAATGAACACACCAGCAGTTATTTCTATTATCAAAACTCTTTCACAAAGGGCTAAGAAGTTCAACTGAAGTTGGGTCACTGGCCCCTGACTGAGACGTGTGTGTGTGTGTGTGTGTGTGTGTGTGTGTGTGTGTGTGAATATGAATATCTAATTATGCACACAGTTTGAAAATGCATCTTGCTTGTTATTCACATTATCATTCAAGATCTGGCTCGACACAGGGTCTTAGGTTGACAAGGGTGAGAACCTTTACAAGGTTGAGCATGGCAGCGATGCTATTTTAAGGCATTGCATCAGAAAAGGGAGAGACGGTGTGTTTGTGCGCATATGTGTGTGTCACAAGTTTATTAACAAGGGCAAGGAAAGACAAAGAGAGCTGCTTACTTTTTTCCCTGGAGGCACGAGGTTCTGGTTGGTTTTGAGGATGTGTGTCAGAGCCTTCTTGATGTTTTTCTCCTTCATGCTGGACAGCACGGCAGGAGGTAGGAATAGTGGCAGACCCCACTCCTTTCTGTTGAGAGGAGATTGATTTACGTATATAAAGTCACTGTTGGAAAAAAGTATTTCCATCTGGAGCTGGAATAAACACTTTAGTAGCATATTTTAGTTCCATAATTCCTGTATCATATTCAAACTCCACATGCCATAAATTCTTACTTGTATGTGCAACTTTTAAATAAATCTGTTGATATGAGTGATTCTTACATGATGCTGAATGTTTGTTGATATTTTTTATTTGATTTGATTGTTTAAAGGTGCTACATGTAGGTTTTTGCAGGTGCTATATAGCCAATGTTAGCATTACTAGCTGTTTATTTCAGCAGTTGTTGTGTTTACTAGACAAGAGGTTAGAATACGCCCTCTGGGCGGCGCTACTTCTTCATCCTCTCATGTTGGACAGAGGAC
Organism: Lates calcarifer; assembly: GCF_001640805.2. Classification (NCBI taxonomy): domain Eukaryota; kingdom Metazoa; phylum Chordata; class Actinopteri; family Centropomidae; genus Lates; species Lates calcarifer. The sequence continues at coordinate 8,040,508 of NC_066854.1, forward strand.
AGACTGGATGCTACAGTGACTCACTATCACAAAATGGTATCACGAGATGGGAGGGGCCAGGGCTAGCTGGTTCACATTCTAAATTCCTTAGGAAAAATGTGAAGTAAAGGAATGAAATCTGAAGCTGAACTGCTAATGCTAGCTATGTAGCAAATGCAAAAACTTACATATACCACCTTTAACCAGAAAACTTTGGTTTGCCAAATATGTCTCCAGACAAGAAGGGAGACTATGACAATGAATCAATGTATCCCTGACAAAGTTGTGTAAAGCCATCAGGAAAACTTTTAGGAAAAAAAAGTCAGTCTGTCATTTATTATTGAAGGAGCAGCTCCAGTCTGTACAGCAGTTCAACTTTACAGATCATGTTAGCAGTGTCAAAATCACACACATTCCCAACCACTACGTCCAAACACAAAACTTACTGGATGTATTTAAGAGAGACCTTCTGGCTCTGTCTGGTTGTCATGGTGAGGATGTACATCTGCAGTGCAGCCAATCGCAGCGCGGCATCGTACTTAAGCTCCGGGCCGAACCGTTCCAAGACCACGTCGTTGCAACTCTACAGCAAAGCAGGATGCAAAGTTACATAAGGATCCTAAAGTCAAGTTTTTGGGCTTGTAAAGTGCATTTCATATCCCCACAGAGCAATTTGAGCGGCACTGCATCCCCGCTGAGTTGAAATAAGTTGTTCTCAACCTTTGTGGCTTGAGATTCCTTCAAAGGGATACAATTTCCAGTCCCTGATGAAGGACGGAAGCACAAAATGGTGAACTCTGACAAGAAAAGATGATTAGCTTTCCTTCTCTCAGGCTATTTCACTTGACTAATTATCAAAGAATCCTATGGGGAAGCAATTTATTATATACAGAGACAGGAGTGGGTTTATTTGAGGACTTTATTTGCAAATGAGGATTTGGTCTTGAAAGGATTAATTCTATATAAACCAAACCATCTGGTAGACTGTACCCTTCTCAAAGTTGACAAACAATTTGACACTCGATTTCATTATTCACCTAGTTTAGTTTAGTGAGTTTCAAGACTGGTGGTTTTGCTCACCTGCACATAGAGGTATTCAAACGCCACAGCGTCTCTCCGGAGCAGCTCCACGGGGTCCCTGGGCACAAAGCTGATTCTAAAGAAACACTTCATCTTGTCAGAGCCAGGCCTCTGGGTCACCTGGGAGAACAGAGGCAAAAGACAGCAAGGGAGTGAAAAAAGAGAGGAGGGACAGAAGACAAAAGATACGTATAAACACATGCATAGGGTAGACAGCAGAAAAAACATGCCTTGTGTAAAATGATAATATATTAACTACTAAGTAGCTGGCTATTAGTAGGAGTGGCCATAGTGGTACTGCTAGTGGTGGCAGTGATAGGATTAATGTAATAGCTGTAAGATTAACACTGGCACAGTGGAAGAAGTAGTAGTATTAGCAGTAGTAGTGTGAGTAAAGCATCAATAATGAGATTACTAGAATTGTAGTAGTGAGTGATAGTCTTGTTAATGTACAAGTAAGACAAGTTAAACTAGTAGTAGAATAATAATGTAATGTGATAGTAGTGATGATTATAACAGAGAGCCTGTGTCACATACAGGGTACATAGACGATGGGGGTATTTATTGGGCTGAGAGCCATGGAGTAGGATTATGGGAAATGTAGGATTCAGTGACTTTGGAGCTTGACCCACAGGGACTAAAGGTCAGGATATTTAGGCCTGTTGCATGAAAAAATCTTCATTAGTAAATCCCACCAACCATGCAATACTTACTTGTTGGAGTACTTATTACACAGTAGAATATCTTATAAGATTATCATTCTTAGCAGCATTTTAATGTGGTAGCTGGTGGAGAGGGAGCTAACAGTAGGTTAATCCACAGGTGTCCAGTCTTTCTGGCTTATGTCCTCAAACAGATCAACCATCTCTGATTGAGCCCTCGTCACAAGTGTTTAGTTGTAACATTTTTAGATGCTTGAAATGTATAAGCTACCATGTATTTCACAAAAAGTAATTATTAAAGAAAAATCCAAAAAATAAACAGTGTGTGGGAGAAATATGTTTTTGCGTCTCTCTTCATCTCGTGACTTATCTTGTGGCTCCTCAGAATTGTTCTGCGACTCCTTCAGGGCGGTGGTCGCACTGGTTTAATGTGGCTTTATGTCATCATCAGGATCATATAATATGAAATGTGAAGAGTTTTATGTTTCTCCCCCATGCACCTGTCAACAAGACTGACAGGGGTCAGGGGTATTACAGTATAGTTTATGTTTTATCAAGAATGGCTCTTAAACATTCATGTGTCATTGTGTGTGCCACGTGCAGATGCTTCACATCTGAACTGTGTGGTATGAATATTAAAACTGTCCTCCTGTGATCCCGCAACCTCATTAGAATGTAGTGGGCACTGTGGATGAATGTGCGTGTGTGTGCGTGTGGTGTTTGTGCATTTGTGGGTGTGTGTAGTGTGTGTGTGTGAGTGTGGGAGGGTTAGGTGTAATGTGAGCTGTCGCCCCTGCTGTGCCAGTGCTGATAAATGACACTGGGGTCCAAATGCTGCTTGAATACTGAGCAGGAATGTGTGTGCGTGTGCAAGGTGGTATGTGTGTGTGTGTGTGCGTGTGCGCAAGGTGGTATGTGTGTGTGTGTGTGTGTCAGAAAGAAAAGGAGACAAAGAAAGTGGATAAATAGGAAACACACTCATACCTGAGTAAGCATCTCCTGTTCATGCAGGAGAAGCAGTTTGCTTCCAGAGCCTTCCAACCTCTGCTCCAACATGAGGGAGAAGTGCTCGATGCATTTGATTGACAGCTTCTCTTGCAGGGTCAGGATCACATCCTAAAGTTTAAAGGAAAAAAAAAGTTCTACCGTTGCTATTGCTTGACTATTATAGAAAAAAACACAGGAAGTAATGCTTATTTTTTCCCAGGTTTAAAACTGTTATACCTCCTCATATTGTCACTGAGATATTGACATATAGAGCCATATATCATTTCCTCCTCCTTTAAAATTTATATAACAAATTATACGAGCCTTAAAATCTTGTTCTGAGTCAACAAAGGTCTCTACATAAGTCTGACCAGAAAATGCTCAAGTTTTAACATAACCCTCAGATGCACAGGTGAATAAAAAATAACCTGGCTGGTCTGATTTTTGTGACAAAAATTTCCAAGTACTCCTCAAAAACATTAATTTCCTATCAAAACTATAGGGATATTTCCCCCTTATTAGTCACTTCTATCAGGTACACACAGTATTTATTTAACTGTAGCAGCAGTTGCTCACTGTTTTACATACAAATTTACATTCAGTACACGTACTGCAAGCATTATGTATGTTTTCTCACCACAGAAAAATCACGAAATTGATAGCTGCAGTAAACAATATTCACATTTTGATCACAATTACGTGCTATTATAATCAAATTACACTTCTTTACACACAGTTTCCTTCTGCATCAGTGCCAACAATGACATGCATCTGAGGGTTAAGAAAGATTAGGAGGACAGAATCAATTTTAGCAATATCATTGATATTATTTATTAAATTATTAATATTAGACTTAGTGGCTTATTAAGGTAATACGGTTTGCAGGAAAGGGAAAGGAAGTGACTATGCTCTCTTGCTTTCTAACCTACATGTTGGGTGCCATATTCAATCACAACTAAATAAGAATCAACAAGTCAAAAAATGAGAATATGCTCTTTACCACCCTGCCTGAATAAATAAGGTGCTCAAACAAATGGAACTCCAAAAGTGATTGAATTTCATGGTCTGTGTGAATGTATCAAGACACACTAATTTGCACTCAAAATGAATTTCTCCCTTTGTAATTATAGATGCTGCAGAGACTGCTAATTTTGTTTGAGTGTGCCTTAAGGGCTGGAACACACACGCACGCATGCACACATACCTTGATGGAGGTACTGCTGTCGAAGCGAAAAGACTTTGTCTGCCCATTCTCCAGGTAGACCTTCAGGACATTTGGCATGAACAGAAGTGAATTGTCCTTCACTGGGTTCTGCAAAAGAGGAAAATTATCAGTCTTTTCATTCTGCGTGTCTGTGGGCACTTAAACAGAAAACAGGTGAGGTTTAATGCATGAAACAAATTCATAAAAGTGTCATGTCACACATGGAATACATTTGTGTGATTGTCTTATCTATCTGGCACAATGAAGTGTCTGTCATATGTGGAAAGTGGCAACCATCTGGCACTGCCTATATAGGTCAAACATAAGCATGTGTGTATTTGTGTATTTTTGTGTGTGTGTGTGTGTGTGTGCAGTAGAACTGACTGGAACCTGGCCGTTTATAATGACCTCCTCTGCAAAGCGCACTTTGACCGGATTGGACTTGAGCATGGCTTTTTTGGCTGCACTGATGAACGCTGATTTAGGGGACTAAGAGGCAAGCGTCCAAAAAGAGGGACGGAAAGAGAGAAAGAGGGAAGGAGATAGAGGAGGGGAAGAGGGAGAAAAAAGACAAACAGATGCAAGGAGAGAGTTAAAGAGAAGCATAAACACATGCACAAATGAGGATAAAAAATGGTTTCCAGCACATTAATTCTACGTTATATTACAAAATCAATAAAACAACAACACAGTCATCTTGAATTCCCAGAGATTGGGAAAAAGCAAACAGGGTGTGACCAATATAATTTTTTTTAGAAATATCGGAAACACATTCCTGGTGCAACACAACACAAACTTAAGAAGAGCATGATGCAGGATGAATACATTTAACTGGAGGAATACAGATCATCAAAAGATCCAAACCAAAAAATATATTAGTTCATATCTCACTATTTTCTGATTTTGATATCCTCTCCGTCACAGTAAATATTGAGCACATCTGTAAAATTTTAGATACAAATCTTGAAAAAGAGGTCAAGCAATGATGATGATGAATTAATATTCTAAAATAGCTGGACAATGTATTTTTTTTTTAGCAAATGCTGTTCAAACAGCATAAATAGTAAAATTGTTGGGGACTATTTTCAGCGGTGGATTAATACACAAAGTATTTACAGCAACAGAATAGTGCATGCTGGATTGAGACACAATAAACTATGCTGCCTATGACAACAAAAGCTGACAAAACACTGTCACTTTAGTGTCCATTTTGTTTTCATTCTGGAGCTTTTGATCATATCATGTGATCTTGACCTTCTAAACAGAACCTTTCAGGAACAAATTACTGCTTTGACGAAACAACGGTTGACAAGTGGGCAAGCTCAATCTGCTAAAAAAAACATTGCAAGACCTGGGCCTGAGGGAGGCAAGGCCTGCTTTAAAATGAGAGAAAACAGGACACAAAAGTTGCTATTCTGCACTTCACCAAAATGTTTTCAAGGATAGACAGTGTCCTTTATGGAGTTGAATTTATTTTTCAGAATAAAGGTTGTAAGAATTGAAAAAATGAATGCTAGCAATAACAACATCCTTGGGATGAGACACATGACAGTGCTCATCATCACAACCATGTTCTTTTTTCTGAACATTATATAAAAGTATCAAATGATGTAACAAAATGTGGCAAAGAAAACACTGTATTCAGAGAAACAAATGTATATAGAGTATTCCCTCTCCAAGACTTGAAATTCCATATCAGCACTTTTTTGATAACTACGTGTGATACACACAGCCCTTGTGGTCTGTTAGAAGAATTTAAAAAATAAAAAGGCTATTTGCAAACGTTGATCTACTCACAGGATACGGTTGGACAACAGTCAACAAGATGGATTCTTTGCAGCTCCTGAAACAAGAACACAGCAAATCACTGAGTCAACAAAATCATCAGAAAACGACAATTTCAGTTAACAACAATGGCAGATAAACAACAGGAACTTGATTAGCTGCGGTGAAATGGAATGAGATGCCTCTGGCAATCACCACTTACAGGAAGACGCAGTTAAAGCCAGAAGCACACCCACAGACACACACACAGACACGAGCACATACACATATACACTCATTAGTTTCCCATTTTAAAAAAACATGTGACAGCATTTCTTGCAAACGGAGACATGATTTGAGTCATGGTAAACTGTGTGAATCGAAACAGCAAAATGCTTTTAATTTTCTTCTTATTTATTCATTTATTTATTATGTTTGTGTGATGAGCATGAACTATATTAACTAAGCATTGAGCAGAGAAGTGGAAAGCATTACTAATACTTGGCAAGAAAGTGATTTTAAAAGCAAATTAATGATAATGACTTGTTTAATTTTGACTTTGGCAAAGACATTTTTTAATCTGCCATTTAAAATGTTTCTAACTGGTTTAATTGGAATATAAAGTTAATTTACCTTAATATTAGTTGGACTTTTAAGGCCGTCTATACACATAATGTTTCATTACGTTATAATACTGTACATGATCCTGCATGAAGCAATAGATTTGATGGTTGATGTTGTCGTTTTAAAGGGTCAGTTCACCAAAATGAGTCTCACTTAAGAAGAGTGGTATCTAGCCATGTGCTGAAAATGTAAGATTTCTGTCTCTGAAAGTTTAACAGAATTGGAATAAAACATAACAGCAATGTGTCAGTCCAGAAACAGGATCCTTGTTACGGTGGCCCTTTAAATTTAAGGTATCACTAACCTGCAGTGAAGGGTTTGAACCCGAGTGTTATGTATTTCTTAAAAAAAAATCCACCTAAACTGAACTATCACAGCTATTATTGATTGTGACAGATCACAGTGTCCCAGAGGTTTTGCATCTACCTGACGAGGTCGATGACTCGTTCTCTGGGAGCTGAGCTGACGGGTTCATCGTTTATCATGATGATCTCATCACCTGGCAACAGCTTCCCCTCTGACGGACCACCTACAAACATGCACACACACACAAATACATGCAAACAAGCCATAGTTGATCAAAACGCTGCTCTATCAAAGCAATGAGAAGACTGTGTCTGCCTGTCAACCAAAGACTGTATGAACGCATCAGTGTGTCAAATGTGTGTATGTGCACATGTGTTGCCCTTTATGTGCGTTCCTGCCATATAAAATAGGTGCAGGCATTAACCCACTGCAGTGTCTTCAGTCTCATATATTCCCTTCCTGGGCCAACCACTCTACACAGAATACTCATTAGTTCAATTGTATGCTTGGAATTCAGCACTGATTGATTATTGAGATGCCTAATCACTTTGTATGCGTATGCCCGCAGCCACTGGAGCTGACGGCTGATAAGAGTGTATAAACAGTGGTTTTGGAGTTATTTGGCAATCAGCCAATCAACCAAAAACAAACAATACTTCCAGGAAAAACATTAATTTGTGCTCATTTTCTCTCTCACATGGGTCAATACTACTCACTTGTTCAATCATAGGCTGGTAGGAGCCAACAGTCTGCATGGTTGCCTTCTAAACAATCATTATAGCAACTGTTTGCGCTGATTAGCACACACTAAATGGTAAGTGGGATGGCTACCATGCTAAGCTTATTGGAAATGCGTGATTAGTGTGCTGCTTTATTGAAAGCCACAGCCGTTTTGAGAGCCATTTTTTCTGTCAAGTATATGATTTAAAGATACATTTACAGACAGCAGAGAGACACCCACCTGGCGTGACAGAGCGGACCACCACTGGTTTCTCGCTGCCTGCCACAAAACCGAAGCCCAGGACCGGGTCCCGTCTCATCTCCACCAGGCGTGGGGCTGGGGGGACCCCGTCCAGGTGGACCTCCTCCAGGGAGCTACTCTGGGACACTTGGCTGAAAAACACAAGAGAGGAGGAACACAGTGAGTAACGACCAAAATATCTCCTCAATCAAAGAAATAAAGGGAACAAGGACTTCATACAGATGACTTTGATTCACTCAGCACAGTTCAGACAATTTGCTGCCTGCTTAGCCACAGTGACGTATAATGACTCAGCAAATAGTGACATATAGCTGGTAAAAGACAAGACTGTTATAGAGATCAAGTCTGTCCTGCTGGTTAAAAGAGCCTCTCTTAAAGAATATGATAAAATGCACATTAAAATTCAATCAATGACTGTATTCCTACAGTAGAAATAGTTTTAACCTCGATAGATATCATTAAACTTGGAACAAATGGTTTGAGCTACACGATCAGCTGTTCATAAATCAGAGTCTTGGCTCAGGTTTGGCCATTAGCACAACATTTTATGCTTAAGAGCCACTTATAAAAGAGAGCACAGGTCCTGCATTTATAAAATGCCTGGAATTTTCAATCTGGAACCAATTTGCCTCTTACATCCATATAAAAGTCTGTGGACTACTCCAAATAAAAGTGTACTGATCGTTTAATCAAGTCACAATTATTCATTTTTAAAGTGTAAAAGCATTGTACATATACCTCTATAAAGGTCCTGTCCTATCTTTTTCTGCTGCCCTTGATTACTAGCTCCATAATTATCAAAGTACATGTACCACTTGTTATTAATTCTTCATGTAAATAAAGTTTCAAACCTTTCTCGAAGGCTTCAAAAATGAGTGAAAGCATGAAGTATTTTCCATATAGCTTTGCAATCAACTTCAAACAGTTGAGGTTTGATGTACCTCACAGGATCAGCAAAGGTACTTGTGTGTTTTTAATGACATTTCAAGGGTATACTGGAAGTCTTTTATAGCTAACTTTTAAGTTTAATGCCTTGCTCTGGGCGGTTTCTTTAGTTTTATCAACAGTCATTTTTATCTGTGTGGATGTGATCCACAAGCCCCTGAGGATGTTGCTTTTTCAGTTTTATGCTTAGGTGGATAAAGTCATATCAATAGTGATGCATAGCCAGAGAAGGAAAGCAAGAAATTTCCAGTTGAGCAAATGTGACTGCATTGCATTTTGGTCTTTTGAAGTCACTATTTTTTATTTGATTTTTTCTTCCCGCAGTATCTCATGTAGCTCTCACCTCAGTATGCTCTTTCTGACGGGCTGACGATAAAAGATGGTGGCGTTTTTATGAGAATTGTTGGTGGTTATATGTGGCAACCAACATTTAATGCAGCTTTGATGTAGGTTAATATTAGTGAAGTTTCAGATGGCCCTTTTTACTAGCTTTATTGTGAGTCGCTCAAGATGAGAGCACCACTGAAATGTAAATGTACTATATTAAATTAAACCCTCCTGCTTGCTGAACTTCAGACGTCTGTCTCAGCCGGGACACTGAGAATGCAGAGTGCCTGTTAATTAAGAAGTGATACACACTTTCAGTGCAGTTAACTCATTCTCTCTCTGTCTCTATTTCTCCCTCCTTCCCTTCCTCTTTCACAGCTTAAAAAGCTCCCTTGGCAGCCGTTGGTCCCTCTCGGCACATAAAGTCCTGCACAGGGTGTCTATTGTTACCTGGCCAACATCCACTCCATCTTTGTCTGCCTCTACTGTCCACAAAGCAGAGCATATGAATTTCCTGCCTCATCCGTCCCAATCTTTACAGCTTAACCGATGGATATCTAGCGAGTTACTACAAAATATAAACCTGCAACCTTGCCTAAATCTGGTCTGATGATGAACCGTGTTTCAACCATACGGAATTCAACTTTATCTCCAACCAATCCGGCTCAGTCTCAATCTCTGCCCCATCTCCCACCCTTCTTTCCCTCTTGCACTTTCTCATTCTCTCTCTCTCTCTCTCTCTCTCTCTCTCTCTCTCTCTCCCTCTCATTATCTCATCGCGCTGTATTGTACATACGGCGCAGAAATCTCAAACTAAATCTGTTTGTAATGAAGTATGTTCCAATCTGCGACGCCGGCTCATCTTCCCCCCGTCGGGGTCGGTGGGGTTTAATCCCGCAGGAGGGCAGTGCGAGGATGTCAGAGGGTCAGGGGAAAGCTGAAAACAAAAGGTCAAATTCTTGTGTTGCTCTCGATTGTGGAAGAATGAATAGGATGGAGCAAGCACAACCTTTAATTCACGCTTAAGTCCCAGGCTCAGGTCTCATACCACAAGTAATTGTTGTGGTTTCTATCCTTTATTCACAACCTATGTTGTCATTTTAGATGTCTACACTTAACTATATATTTCAGCAGCCTGGTACTCTAAGTAAAAATTACATTTCATATCCTGAAAAACGTAATTGTAAAACAAATCCACAATGCAAAATAACTGCATATTAACACAGTCCTTGGGAGAAATGGTTGGTTCACACCAAGGTCAAGTTTAGGTTCATGTACCTATATTCTACAGTCCTTCATCGTGAGTAAAGGACATATATAACTACCATGCAGTCAAAAAAGATGTAACAGGGTGAACAGAACAAAGAGTAGCATGCTAGAGTTACATAACAAGCTTAGCAAACCTACCTAACCTAGCCTCTTTGATATCTCCATCCAGCGTGGAGAATGATGAGGATGGATCCATGGCAAGGTGACTTCTACAGGAATTTAACTTTGCTTAGTTAGGCCTGAACATCACCACTGACGACACTGTGGAGATGTCAGCTACAGCACTGGGAGTATTTGCCCCTTCCTCAATAATGAGACAGTCAAAGGGCTGAAGGTGCTTCGCCCTCTACCACATGGACTCCCGGTGTGTCGGACCAGTGCCGGCCACCAGACCTCTGCAGCTGGCCACAGCGCTCCTCTGCCTTTTAATGACTGGCTGCTCCGTCAGCCCGAGGACCCTGTGGTCGCTCATCTTTGTGGGTAGAGGAAAAACCACCTTACTAACATCGTAGAAAAACCCAAACAAGACTGAACAAAAACCTCTAGGCGCTTGTATCATAGCACTGAATTGTTTCTCAGCTGAAATTCTTAATAAATGTTCAATATCTTGATATATATCAGTATTACCAGACATGTTGTTACATAGTGCTCCAGCAGAGCGTAGCACGCAGAGACCTTCTAGATCATGTTAGGTAAGGTTAGGGGAGTTATCTGTCCAATGTAGTTAAATAAATCATTGGCTTTACTCACTCTCTTTCCCTCTCTCTTTTTTCTTTCTTACCCTGTCTCACAGAAATCCAATTGTGACACTCAATCACCACCTCTAAAGCCATCAGCTTTTCTCTGGGAACAAAGCCACATAGCCAGAACTGTCATCCTCGTCATATTTGCCTCCCCCGTCGTGAGGAGAGAGGAGGGGGAGAGTTTAATAGGGGGAGTGATGAAGAGGAGGAAAAGAAAAGGGCAGGAAAGGCAAGAGATAAAGGTTAAAGAAAAGGAAAGGAGAGGGAAGGAAAGCCTTTGGGAACCCCATTATAAACCTATGAGGTACACTGTATTGCTGATAAACAAAAAGCTGGGTTATAACATGCTGCATTTGTCAAGTGAAGTGAAGCCAAAAAAACCCAAAAACAACTGTTTGGTAAGCAGGGAGATGGACGGGAAAGGAATTGATGTCAAGGAGGTGAAGCGGAGAGAGGGCAGCTGGAGAGCAGAGGACAGAGGGGAAGGAAAGGTCAAAGGGAAAATACAGAAAATAGAGGGAGGCCATTGAGGGGTGAAGAGAGGAGAATGGAGACAAAAATTGAAAACAAAAGTGGCAAATGTGCTGAGAGAGAATAGATAACAAGGAATGAAGAGGGCAAAAAAAGTTAGGAGAAAACGGGACACTGAGCAGTAGAAGTGCAACAATTACCATTATAAAAGGCAATAATTAAATTACAAAAACCACCTTTATTCACACTGACAGAGATGTGCACAGAGAGCCTGTTCAACAGTGTTTACATGTAGCTGGATACACTGTGTGACGTTTTCTCTGCCAAGCCCCCAACGCCAGCCCGACTTGAGGATTTGCATGTTTACCTGGCAGAAGGTCCCTCCCTGCATGACAAATTTACACAGACAGCGTGTATTCCATTCGGGCCTGTGTTTAATCTAAATCTATACGCACTGTTTCCAGTTTCTGGATAGAAGCCAAACTGCCTTTCATCTGTGCACTTACAATTAAGCTAAATGTAACCATCTGATCTAATCTAAAATTCAGATGAGTTCTATTATGCTATCCATACTGCCAGCCAGATCCAGTCAGAGCTTCTATCTATTTCTATCAGTTTTATTCCCATTTCACAACATTCTGGGATAGGTGATTTGATGAACACCTGGGTGTGGGACAAGGCAGTTGGCTGTGTCATGATAACCTAGGCTTGGAAACCTGGAGCCATTAGAGATGTGCCCTATGAGGACCATTCACTATGACTCATAACCATACTAAACAGGCATAAATCCACAATGTAGCCAGATGTGACTGTGGAAACTCTAGGTATTTGATTGTGTGTTCACAGATGGCTTCCACACATTAAAGAGCGCTCATGTTTGTATTTGTGATCACACGTACTTGGTGAGGCAGTCCCGTCCCTCCCTGGTGCTGTTCATGCTGTCCCAGCTGTAAGGAGGCCCCTGCAGTCCGCCCCACGAGCCGGGGCCAGGGGGTGGCCAGCCCGACGTTTTGTTCTTATGGCTGAAACAAAAAAGGGCAGGAAAATCAGCTTGACCATCGCCTTTATAGAAATAGGAGTATAGTGCCGTGAGAGAAATGTAAAGTCAAATCTTTTATTCTGAAAACAAGACTGTTTCCACTTGATCAAAGATTCCTTGCAAGGGTTTTGAACAGAGGAGATGATCTACAGAGAACATAACTCATACATAAACATCACACTAACTGCATCTACATATTTCAAGAGTGAAATAATTTAAGAAAGGAATCAAAGGTGAATTTATAAATCTTTCATCCCCCCTCTCTGGGTAAAGATACCCAGAGACACTCTTTTTCTCACTCCAATTAGTGTGACTTCTTGTGTCTCGGTGTATGGCTCGCAGTGTGAGATGGCACTGCTTAGTGCAATCGACCGCGGTCCAATAACAGCTCATCGTCTCAGTGGATAGGCAATCAATGGCTGCATGTTCGGGCCAGCGCTGTGGTGGTCGCTCTGCAAAATAGTACGTGCGCTGTGAGGAAAAGCACTGTTGTGACAGCTGATTCGCTTATCGCAAGATTACGCTAACAATGTCACTGAGGATTTCAGGGGAGTGGGACTGGGGGAAAGGCAGAGGGAGGGAGGAGGGCAGGGGGTGGGAGAGGAGAGTAGCCCCCCGATGTGGCACCTCAGCATGAATTATGGAAAAATGTTCATCCAATAATGGTTGAGCAGATCACCCTTGTGAATCAACTTGGCTCCACATGCTACAGTGACTAATCATGCACAGATCATAAAGCACCACAACTCTCCATAGAAATAGTCACAAATTCAACAAAAGATCATCAAGCCAGAGAAATGCCACTGAATTCAAGCATCTATGCACTTCATTCTCATTGATTTATCCATGAGAGTACTTCCTCTATCATGGCCATAAATCACGAAGACATGTTTATTGTCCTGACCTCAAATCTATGATGGCAAGCTGATGCATTGCTACAGTAATAATAATGAAATGATTAATGGCTTTTCAGCACCAAAATTCTGTTACACAGCATATTCTCTTAGTGTGCGGTGTCGCGTGCTGGGATGTCACAAGTTATTGTTGCAGCTCTTTGACCTTTGCCACTGAGAAGGGCCCAAATGAGCTGTCATCAATCATACTACAAAATCTTAAAATAGGTGAAAATTCATACTATATGAGGACGTCATCGCCGTACGAATCCAGCCGATCGATTCCCATATTGTGTTGTTGATGGGTTGAATACATCAGTCAGTCATGTCATAGCTCACAGGGTGTGAAAATGAAAATTGTCCTTAGATTAAAAGCTCCACCGGAGTACAGTGAGGCCGCTGGTGAACGTGTCAGACACTTTCAGTCATCTTGCAGATCAGCTGTCATGTAGAGGAAGAAAAAAGACAACAAAAAAGTTTCCTGATGATACTTCATGTGTCTAAAGAAGTATACATAGCTTCAATGCTTCAATTAGCACCAACTGCAAGGAAAACTAAATAAAAACAGCTGATATTCTAGTCATCCTTAGAAGCAATGCATCCATCTCAACACTCTTGGGCTTTAAAGTTTCACTCCTCTTGATTCTGCTGCCATCCATGTATTTCACCCAGATGCTTCAGCTTCTGCTGATCTTCAGTCATCTGAAAGAAAAACACATCCCCCGCCACTTCAGAATCCAAATCAGAGGCTCTTGTGCTCAAAATATACAGAGGCCGTGGCGTTAGCGGCTGTGCGGATCTCCAGTGCGTAGCCAGACATTCATCTGTGTTTGTCATTGTGCTGCTGCTGAGAGCAGCTTTGGTCCGAACTGAACTAAACTGCAGCGGCCTCGCCTCCTTTATCCCATAATCCCTCTCATCACAGAGAAAACAAATCCACGCTGCGTGCATGTATGTGTGAGTATGAGTATTTGTGTGTGTGTATGAGAGAGAGAGGGAGAAAATGAGAGGGAGAGACGTGTGTGCAACCGTGCATGTATATGGTTGAGTGTGTGTGTGTGGAGTAAGAGGATTTTCAGAGAGCAATGTGTATGGAAACAGCGCTCCATCTCAGAACTAGAGTCTCACAGCACTAAGCAGGAAGAGGAAACTGCCTCTTAAAGTTCACCTGGATAGCATTAATATTTCACTCTTCACTTTTGATCTTCCTCCAGAAAGAAGTTGTTTCTTTTACTTAAATGCTAACATTAGGATGTCTGTGGCAAACACTACACCACTGTAGATATTTCACTGGTGAAGGGCAAAATTTGGCCAGTTGGTAACACAACTTATTAGGATTCATCCTCTGGGTACTATGAATGCCTTATCAAACTTCAAGGCAATCAACCGACATTTACCATTTGAGAAAAACTGACTGACCAACTGATGTTGCTATTATGACTTTAAATACACTTTAAGACACACTTATAATGAAATAAAGTAATTCAAGAACAGATCTTTTCTCTAGTGTGATGGTCTTTTGCTTCAAAGCAGCTCTTTATCAGCATCACCTCCTTTGCTGCTTTTGATGCATAGCATACAAATCAACTGGGGACTTACATGTAGATTCAAGCTCAGGTATCCTCTGCACTGAATGAGAGTGCAAAATCAGATAATTATGTTTACCATTCATAACAGTGACAGTCACACTAATTTTACAGCTGCATGTTAAAAGGGAAACCCTGCAAGTAGCAAGGAAATCTCCGTCTTCTACCATTTAGATGTGCTGGTTTCTTGTGTCTTTTTTTATTTTCTCCTTCAGTATATTTCTAAAATGTGAATGCTAAAGGTTACTGACTAAAAGAAATGCTGTGCAGAAACTTGCAAACATTGACAGATCACAACACAAAGTGCTGTCGCTAGAAATGTAACCCCTGACTTCACATTATGAAAGTTGTCTCCTCTGGTGAACTATGCAGCAGAGTTTTTGTCCAACTGATGTAGCACAAACTTGCTGTGTTGACACAAGGCCTTTTCCCCTGTTTCCCCCTGTTTGAAGCATTTCCCTTCAACATACCAGGAATCCAAATATATGCATTCAAAAGAAGCAGCAGGGTGCTTTGTTCTTAGGGTTGCCTTTGCTGAAAAGGCCAGTGTATTGACTTCAAAAAGTCCTTGTTCAAACTGATCAATTCATGTTCCTCTCAGAAACTTTACCCCAAGGGATCAATTTCTTGCTGTCATTCACACGACTGCTCGAAAGCTAAATTTCATAAAATGAACTCAATCAATTTCTTATTCCTTTTCTTCTACAAAAATGTACTTTTTTTGGTGAAAATGTGGAACTCCATTTAATGAAAACTATCGTTTAAGGAAAAAAAAAAGCTTTTGATTTGCCAAATGCCAAAACGCTGATGTTTAGAGTGTTGATATGCTAACAGTTGCTAATTAGCAATAAACAGTACAGCTGAGGTTGATGAGAATGTCATTAGTTTTGCAGGTATTTGGTCAAAAACCAAAATTACTGAAGAACTTAAATTTTAACCCAATGATGGTGCTAAATGAAAAGAGAGAGTATCAACAAACTCATTACAATTCATCCTGAGTAGCTGTATCAGATTTCATGGCAAATTCATCCAATTTATGCTGAGACGTTTCTCTCTCAGCCAAAAATATTGACCCGCTGGTGGCACTAGAGTAAAAGTCTTTAGATAACTAAAGTCTTTAGGATTCATCCCCTAGGGACCATCTGTACCAAATCTTACAGCAATCCATCCAATACTGTGGAGATGGTGGCTGACAGATCTGCTGCTGCTGTGACTAAAAAAAGACAGGAGTTAAAGGTGCAGTTGGCAATAAATTAGTGCTGAGAAACTACACAGAAAAAACTATTTCTAAGGGATTTTTGCCATTAGTATTCTGTAATTTAGCTTTAAGCAATCCGCAGGGCAGTATATTTTGTTTTATTTCAGTATTTTTGACTAAATTAGAATCCTGATGCTTGCTTTCCCTATAAAAAAACCTCTCTAGCCAGATTGATTTGTCATAGCTGGTCCTTCACAGACTGCCATTACAGATATTGATCCTCTCTGTCTTTTCATTATGCTGTTTAAAACACTAAGAAAAAAGATCAGATCTCAGTGATGTATTGCACAACAAGGCATAACCTCTTGCATTCAGTCAGTGTGCGTGAGAACAGTTTCAGCCAGTAAAACATCACTGCACCAGAATATATTTCACCACATGATGAATAAATGTCCACCCTTATTTAGTAACAGGATGGTGGTTACTGGAGCTAGTCAGGTTGTTTTTTTGCTGCATCATATGTCAAACCTCCCTATCACAGAAAGCAGTCAAGCCAGCTGGCACAGACTTCCCTGCTCAGCTACCACATGCTCCACTCAGCAGGAACGCACAGCCCCAAGCACTGAGCTATGGGTGCATCTTAACAAATGTTTCATTTCTCATATACTGCAGCTTTGATTTGGATTGTTATAGTAAAGTAATCCATCACAGGGGTCAGCGGGGGTAATATGTATGGTACCATGAGCCTAACATGTGAGTCCATCAGAGTAGATTATAATCTCCATTTTTCTGACATTTATTACATTTCAGGAGTAAATATGATTGTTGTGGCTTTCATAAACAACTAAAGAGTATATAGAAATAGCCTTAGGCCTATATGTCCACTGATAACAGAACCCAGGAGGTGTCAGGAGTATTTTTTTTAACTCGTGCACATAAAATAGTAAGTCTTCTCTTTGAGTTTGAAGTTACTGTGATTGCTGTGATTTGTTATGACTACTTAAGTCAGTTTACTATAAATTGCTATAAATCGATTTGCCTACAAATAGTGAATTTATTCCTTTATATTAATTTCGTTAGGGAAAACTGCATTCTTAATATTTGTCATTGTTGCTTTGACACCCTTTTTATACATTTGGGATTCCACATTGGACATTGTTTCAGTGATACTAGCCAGCTTTAGATTAAACAGTTACAGATGCAAGGCCATAGACAATCTGATCTAAATGATCCACTTAAGTTTGTGCATTCTATGGAGTTATGTGACTAATCTCTAGTTTGGACTGTGCCACTGAACATTAACATTAGTCAACCTTTGTCTGAGTGTCTCTAGCAGGGAAACTCAGGAGCAGAGAGGCATCTGAGTCACTAAGACATCTCTGCTTTGACCTTTATTGACACACATTTTCAATTCAGAATTTGAATCAGCTGAATTCTAATTTAAACAAGATGCTGTAGCATTTTCAGGGTCCAGCCTCAGGATTGAGGCCATTTAAAGGACTATCTCTGCCACTGGCCTGGCTACTTATTACTGCAGGGAGAGAAAATTATTTTGTTTGACCTTCCTTTTTTGAATAGACCACACACACACACACACACACACACACACACACACACACACACAACATAGGACATTAAATCTTGTAACCCCCCTCCCCCCCCAAGTACTTTATCCAAACTGACTGAATTTGCACAAAAGGCAAAGAGCTCTCCAAAGATGCTTTAGCCTACATTGTGACAATGCTTACTACAGCCAGTAGCATAAAACCCACCTCCCCTGGCTTTATCCTCCCTGCCAATTCTCACCACTTTACACTCTACAGAACAACTAGGGTAATTTGAGCTCAACCACAATTCCATGGGAGGCTTACTGTATTTTCCTCCTTTTAAAAGCTCATCTGCTGAATGTCCTGCCGGTGGAGATGAGGATGTGCAGGTTAAGTGGCTGCATGGAGGAGTGTGAAAAATACATAGAAAATGTAAATCAGGGTTTGGGTCACTTCCTTCTCATTTCATTCACTTTAACATGTCAGTTGAGTATGCAATAAATAGAAAAGGGTTCATTCTCAGTCTTTCCTCCATAGACTGATATAATGACTTAAGTGCTTCAGGAAAATCAACTTCAATCAAAGGTATTTCAGCTCCAGGGACTTGAGATGAGATGCAAAGAGACAAGTTTGTACTTGCTGTGAAGTCACACTACTGAACATGCAAAGCTCAGAAAATAAATAAAGAAAAGGAAAAAAAAAAAGCTTTCTGTAAAACTTCACAATTAGCCTGAAGTAACTCTTAGTGTGCATGTATCGTCTTCAAACTCAGCAGGAGACTCCATTAAAAACACTCTGGTTTAAAGGGCTCATAGAAAAACACAGGATGAAGGATGTAAGTGACTTAAACCAGGATGTTTTCCTCTAGTTCTGGTTTAAAGATTCAACAGAAATAAAGAAGCGAAACTGCAGCTGACCTAAACTTATACACTAACACATATCCAGACATATAGGTCTATTAAAATGCCAGCTGCAATCTGCGTCAGTCTCTGCAATATAGATTTTGAGGCAGGGCAGATTGTGTGATGATCATAGCATTATGATGTAAATAGGGAGGGAGATGGAGGCAGGGATACATGATGAACTCAGAATACCGTTCTCATGATTTAAAAATCAAGCAAAAAAATGAGTATTGGCCACAAGGCTGGTGCTGTTATTTCTAACTTCATACACAAACAACACCTACAGTAGATATGTACATGCCAATGTTGGGCTGTATGATTGTGTATATACATGTTTAAACTGTCTAACTTAAATCATGGTAGGAGCTGTCAGACCTCAAATGTGTTTGCTTAACAGATTTATGCTAAATTTTTAATTTCAGTATCACATTAGAGCTGTAATGATTATTTGATTAATTGATTACTCAACAAACAACAAAATAATCGTCAGCTATTATGATAATTGAGTTATCATTCCAGCAATGTTTCATTTTCTGGACAGTCTGTTGGACAAAAAGAGCATTTGAAATTTGTCAAGAAATCAGAACAGACTCATTTCACTTACTTCACTATTCTGACAGAAATAAACTTTAAAATTAACTGATTTAATCCAGTAAATAATCTACAGATTAGTCATTAATGAAAATAATCATTAGTTGCAGCCCTAAATCAAATGACTTATTAGATATTTAAAGTATATAATATGGCACTTCCATAGAAACACCTAAAGCTAAATTAAGTGGATTTGTGCTGCTGTCAGTAGAATAGGATTCTCCAACTTGGCATTGATATGTCACAGGAAATTTCCTAATTGGCTTGCTAATGGAGTTCCTTTCCTCTCAGTGTTCCTCATTACGCTCATTAATGTTCCAGCTTAACACAGTCTTAGCTCGTAGCAAGACAACTCCAGCCATTGCCTGACCTTCCTCCTTGTCCAATCCTCATCCTCTCTCTTCCCTCTTCCTATTTCTTGCCCCCCCCCACACTCTCTCTTACTCACTCAGTCTTCCTCACTGACTTTGTGCTGTTCATAAATGAAACATTGGTGCACGTTGTTAAAAGTTGCCGCAGAAGTGCTCTTACTTTATATGGCTTTACGATCTGAAGACAACATGCTTTGGCTCTCAGTGCATTTCACACACCCTGAGCATGCACATGCACACACATAAATACGTGCGCACGCGGTTTCTTTTTACATAACCATTTGAACATTAAGCTTCATTCTGCA
Organism: Lates calcarifer; assembly: GCF_001640805.2. Taxonomy (NCBI): domain Eukaryota; kingdom Metazoa; phylum Chordata; class Actinopteri; family Centropomidae; genus Lates; species Lates calcarifer. Next base: position 8,060,283 of record NC_066854.1, read on the forward strand.
TGCTCTCTGAACATCCTGAGTGAGGATGTTTGCTAAACAAGCATAATGGAATTAAAGAAATATATAAAGAAAAGAAAAAAAAAGCTTTGCAACATTGCTAATTTGCAGCTTTGGAAAAACAGGTGCAAATTCAGTGAATGCAATTCCTCTCATAAACCCAAGGTTTAATGGATCCATCAATTCAGCCGATCCCTGTCCTCTTTTCCACCCATCCATCTGCGACTGAAAAACTCTACCACTTACTATTTAAAGACCAGATTCATTTTTCCCCTCACAACAACCACAGGCCTACAGGCCCTTTGACAGCCCACTGAACTTTAAGAAAATACAAACAGCTTGTTGCCGATTTTTCTGTTGCTGTTTGTCAAGGATGTAGCCATTCTCTGGCTCTGGCACGCAAACATGATGTCCCCATTCTTAATCACACCTACATAGCTCTATAGCACATGTAACCCACCCACATTATGGGGAGGTCTGGAACCAGGTTATCTGCTGGTGTCTTTAGTACAGTATGCCCACTCAGTGTGCCATTAATCTGACATGGAAAAAGGCATAAAAAATGCTGATGCTCCAATTTTGCTAAAACAATTACACACTAATCATGCTATTTATTTCCTCTCTAACCTATCCTCTCACAACTGGTTCAGCCTACCATGTCTCCAAGCCACCAAGCTGCTAAGTCCATAGCCTATCAGCTCTAACTGCAGAGGAAGTGAGTCACTGCTACCCTGCTCTTTTATGGCTGCAGATGAATGTTGCATTTGTCATGTTGCACCACGCTGCACCGTGTGCTATAAAGTCTTTCCCCTGCAAATTAACTGTCCTCCGAGATCATAATAAAGACCGAACTGTACTTGAGCTGATTAGCGGGATTTGGATCTTTATATCCTCTAGAGATGAAACTCAGCTCCTTACAAACACTCTTTGGTCTTACTGATGTGGAAACATGCCAACAGCGTGCGATGATGGAATCAATTAAAAGCCTCTCCTCACAAAGTCATCAAAGTTGGTGAGCGAGGGAGCTGCTTTTTTGAGGCTTTGGTTTGGCTGATTTCAGGACCATGGACAGCTCCCTTCCTACTGTAAGGCTCTTTTCAGGATGTGAATACAGACGTGCACACACAGCAATATATGAGCACAAAGCCATGTCCGGGCTCCATCAATAAGTACACAGTCAGCTGCATCAATCACAGCTGTCCAGTAAAACCTCCACTCACTGCGACCTCCCTTTGCTGGACACTAGTATCACCTCAAACATACAGCGTGAGAGCAGCCTCCATCTGGAAAAGCCTTTTAAGGTCTCTGTGCACTCATTCTTTATAATTTCTTCCTCTTTACTTTCCTTGTTGCTTTCTCACACACTTAGACACTCACACTGTGAGTGTACCAGACTAGAACTAGGCACACCCTGTCCTTTCCCAATGCGAAGATTTGGACTACACCACAGGCTGCTAGCCAGACTCTGGGCTGTGGCAAAACACACACACACACAAGCACATCTCTGCTCAATGACTGTCCTTAACTGCACTGCAAATGGCATTTAACAGCCTGAGACAAGAGCGTGAGTGTGTCGAAACGTCACATTTCTCTTCAGAATAAAAGCTTTTTTGCGAGAGGAGAGAGCAGCATTTGGTTGGAGGACACCAGCTAACAAGTGCATTTGAGATAAGACATTATCAGATGAAACCTACAGATCCCAGTGGGTACACTATACACCAGAAACCCTTAAGAAATTGTGGGAATACATGTAAAGACATACTTGGCATTAGCCTACCTAAACCAATTAATTAAAGCATGAAAAACATATAGTTTATGGTTAAACATGGGTAAACCTAAGTGTAGGTATTAAATGTTTATTCTAACTAATCACACATGAATGTAAAATGTCTGTTTTGTACATTTTGTGTTGACCTTTGGGAGCTGTGTAAGTCACAGCTTTGATTGACTGAGAGGATTGATGGTGTGATGAAAATGGCAGCGCTGAAACAAAGATCAATAAGTAGCATGACCCTTACAATGCAATAGGAGGTCGGGTCAGGCTTGTTCAGTAGAAGTACTGCTTTAGATCTATTACCTTTAGTCTTTAAATATCTGATATAGATGATATAGATATAGAAGACACACCAGAGGGTCATTTATTTGGACCATAATGACACAATACCTTGCATAGATGAGTTGGGCTGTATTTCACCAAGCCCATAGAATATACTACTCATGTAATATTCATGTAGTTTTTTGGTCTGGAAGACATCTAAGAGCTAAAATACGCTCAGATGTATCAAGAACAGATGAACTATACTGTGGTCCCAAGTAAAACAAGGAATACTCTCTCACGCTTTTACTTCACTTGTGTTTACAAGCTGTCACTGTGTGACACGCTATTAGTCTCCACTGTATCTGTATCAGCAGCAGACCTAAAACACTTTACAGCGTAAACCTTTGCAGCTCGGCAGTACATCTCTGCAGGACAACACAGTCCACAGCACCAACACCCCATTGATTCTTTGTAAATGTCACATAAAGCCCAGTGGAACCAAGGGGCAGGAAGCAACAAAGGGCAACAGAGCAAGTTTTAAATTATGTTTTTAAAAGATGATTTGTGTTCAAATTACGTTTGTGCTGTTGTTGAATCAGTGGTTTTTAGATTCGAGATTAAAGCTCAGATGGAACAACACAAGAACTCACATACACGTAAAGACAAACTTTTACTGTAATAATTATATTCTACATAAAAATGCACCACTGTTGGTCTGCAGTTAATATTTGCCAGCATCGCTCTATAAATTCAGCCAAGACAAATTCCTGTACCTTTATTGTAGGTGTCGCATAAATTTCAGAGAAAATAAAGCAAATAATAAAACACTGAATTTCCATTGTAACCTGCACTATCAGGCTGTCCATTAATGGATCCAGGAGTAAGCTCAGAGAGGCAACTTAAAGACCAGGATCAAATAGATGGATCCCCAGAGAGAGCTAAAGGCAACTACTCTCCAGTCACCTTACTTCCCCAAGTCTGTGATGAAAGAAACGATTGGAAAATCAAGACTTTTGATTGTATGGTCTTAGACAAACACTATTGTGTATACACAGCAGTGACTGAGTGTTAGTAAAGGCATCACAGTGCAGAGAAAGTTTTAAAACCTGTTTTATTCATCACAAATTATTACTTGGTCTAGATCTAAAAAAAAATCAGTGTCAGAGTCCTTTATTCTTGTTCATGTTTATACTAGGGAGTAGTACTTTGGCTGAGGTCATGCCTATGGGGAGTTTCACTACCAGTTTCTGGTTGGTTGGCTGTACTTGCGTGATGTAATGACGACCAAGCATTGACTACCTCCATCTATTTGGTTCAAGTCAATTGAGAGGTTAAAGAAAGAGCACAGTGTGTGTACAGTAGCTGCATTTGTGTACACATGCATTCAGAATCCGGGGATGTGGAGCGTGTGTATACATAAACTGCTAAACACACTTGAGCGACTTCATTTGTCACTGGGTGCATTCAGTCCATGTCATAATATATACAGGCGGAAAATATTACAGCCGACTGGAACATCTGCGCAGAACATCGGAGCATAATTCCACAGGCTAAAAATACCACAGCAGAACAAGCGTCGCTAAACGCTCCCTAAATAAGATTACACAGGAGGACGGTGATCATTAGGATGAATGAGAAACACTTATGCTCATGTCTTGCTTCTTGAAATATAACATTGGAATGAAAATCTCTTTACCCCCTGAATGCATCTGCAGTCAAAAAAAAAAGGGGAAGAAAGTAGTGTGCAGTAGAGTAGAATATGCCACCGATAAACATGTTGCCATACTGTTGAGTGTTTTATGAAGAACTTTGAAAAATTATACACTTAGAGACATTGTTAAATAAAGGAACAGTTCAATGCTTCAAAGTGAAAAAAGTACATCTACCAGTGCTTTTAAAGTTGACTAATGAACACACTGTATCTCATCTGTTTAACCCAGACATGAGCAGAGATGGAGAGTGGAAAGTTGCCTGACTTTGCTACCTGTACATAGACAGATCTAGAGGTGTTGGTGGGTGTGTTGTTTCCAGTATTCATGCTAAGCTATGCTAAAGACATCCAGACTCCAGCTCAGAATCTATAACTTTGTATTTTGCAAGTTTAGCTACTGGTTCCCACCATGTGAAGCCAAGTTATTACCAAATGTTGTGATATTAATGACACTCACAGTAGCCACTAAACACCAAAGCAGTCATTTCTCACACAGGATCAAATCAAAACTTGCAACTTACTGTAGCTGCATTCTTTTCAGTCTTATGCAATCTTGTAATGTCTTCTACACAATGACCATATTTCAAAAAAACAGGAAAAAGAGTAAAGGTCCTGCACCCAAAACTTGCTCATAAGTTCAGTGCAAGAAGGGACACAGTCTTTTAAAACCAAGGTTGGAATGAGTTAATTTTATTATTTATTGGGGCCATGTTTTCTCTCATGCACTCACAGGTTCATCAATGTATGGTTGTTGAGTTAAAGAATGGCAGGAGCCTAAGCACGTCCATCAACAAAAAATAAAATAAAATGAATTTGGCTCTGGCCTTTACAGAGTACAAGCCTCTGGGTACATTTTTCTAAATTAGAAAGACTTCCTCACATAAACACAGCACATGGCATGAAACTGAATAATACACAGTTTGCTAAGATTTTTTTTTTGTTCCAACCAGTGACAATCTTCCAATTTGTTGCACTTACACATGAAAAACATGCAGCTCAGTTATAACTATAATACATATCTAGCCAGTTTCACTGCTACAGTCAGATCACCAGGAGGGATGAACTGATGTCTGACTTTCCAATTTACTTCAAATTGAATTAGTCAATTCATTTCAGTCCAATTAGAGGAAGTAATAACCACGCTAAATCAGTGGAGGAATGGGTTTAGGACTCCTGACCTCCATGTTTACACACATAACACACACTCAACATATCTCCCAGTACAAGTATGGACATGTGTGAGTACTGTACTGTGTGTAGGTTTACAGTACAGTTGGTGTGTGTATGTGTGACAGTGTGGCTCTGAGAATACACAGTGGCACTTAAGTATTATGTGATGGTATTTGGAGCAGAACTAATCGCTCCCCTACCCTGTTTGGCAAACAGATGTATCAGCAAACAAACGACTGGCTGATTTCAGCGTGGGCTCATCCATCACCTGTGCTGTCACTCAGTTATCTTTACATATTTTTGGCTAAATTTACATAAATCTTATTTATCAATCCCCTAAATCAATTCCAATATTCTGAATCTACTTCACTAGAACTGACAACTTATGTGACTGTCAAATATGGGAAACCCCAACTCATGTGAAACCATCCCCTTGATAAAAATGCAAAACAAATTTACATTAATAAATAATATTTCACCGCTTGAACAACTGACATTAAAGATAAATGACAAGGACTCATTAATTCCACATTTTTTCTGTCATGTTTGATTCACTTGTTCCACAGCGCTTTCTCCCTTCCCTGTTGCAAACCTCACCCAGAGTACCAGTGTTTGTGTGTGAGTGAGAGAGAAAGAATATAAAATGTGAGATGCAGAAGATATTTTTAACTTCCCTTATGTCCTACAACCACAGAATTGCTCACTGTGTGTAGTAAAAGCGAGCTAAAGTGATCAATTATTGAGTATGCACTTGGCAAGAGGCATGTACAGTATGAGTGTGTTTGTGAAACTTCCTCATTCACTGACTGTGGCCATTCTATTTGACAGTATGGGAGTGGACAGATTCCTATGTATTTCAGAGATCACTTAAAAATTCAGAATTTTGGAGGTCATGTCACTTGTTATATATTGAGAACACATATGCCAAAATCTCCCCTGTGTCCTTTATGTTTAATGCTAACACTTTAGCATACACTATGAATGCATCTATGAGCATTTATCTAAAAGGGGAACAACAGCAGGTGTAAGAGTAAATGATACAGAAACTGGAGGGCAAAGGTACAGTACACTGAAATGTGCACGTCACTCTATACATGGACTGGAAATGTAACTTATTATCTCTTTATCTGGGACCTTCTTAGTGTCTTTCTGTGTTAATATTCCTGCACAAATTATGTAAAGACAATTTCTGCACAAGTCTTTTTTTAAAGGAATAGTTTGACATTTTGTGAAATGCACTTTATTTACTAAATTGCTGACAGTTAACTAAGAAGATCAATACTACTCTCGAGCGTGTACACTTCACATGATGCAAGACCCAGGAAATAGTTGGCTTAGCTTAGCATGAAGACTGGAAACAGGGGAAACAGCTAGCATGGCTCCGTCAGAGTCTGCCACCAGTGCCTCTAAACCTCACTTATTAATGTGATATCTCGTTTATTTAATCAATACAAACTCTGGAGTGTTTTTGCTGGTTTCCTAGCAACCACATGCTGACGACAAACTTCAGTGTTGCCTTCTGTGTTATGTGAAAAGAAAAGGAAACAGATGAGAGCCAAAACTTTTATGCAACACTCTCAGCAGAATTCCACATGCCACATCTAAAATATTATGAGGTTAAAAGAGACTACTGGAGTGTGCCTACCCTCAGCCCTGCACTGTATATAATTGGTAATCAAGCCACTCGGTTAGTGGAAAATATACAATATTTACAGTATTTTTATATGTCAACACTAAGGGAGTCTTTGTGATTTCTTGGATATTTTTTTCTTATTATTTTCTAACTCATAGCAGTGCTCCCACTGTGGGGGAAAACAAGGAAAAGCAGTGCAGTTAGTGTCACATTGCTTGTATTACCAGACTGTCTGTAATCAGCATGGACATTTTCACACAAATTGGTGACAATCTAAAAGAAAAACTGACATAAAATAGTCTCAGTAAAGTGTTGGGCCACCATAAGTCTCTTGAGCAGCTTCAGTGGTCTTTGGCGTGGATTCTCCACATTCTGGAACTCTAATGAATAGTTGAACACAATTCTTCCAAAACATAGTCCCTCATTTTTTCTTCTACAGATGGCTGGCTGTTGGACATGATGCTCCAAAATCTCAAATAAGTCTTCTTTATCTAGGGTTTCCCTTTGTCTCCATCTGTGCGTTCCCTTAAATAATTCCAAAAAAATCAACCTGAATACACTCAACAAATAAATATTCAGTTAAAAGATATGATATTATAGCCAGCTGCTAACTCATCACAAAGTCTACTGTAGAGTTAGAATAAAGTCAAAACTTCAGAAAGAAGATCAGTCACTGGAGTGAATCATCTAGGGATACATGGATGGATTTGGTGCCTTTGTTCTCAGGGATTGTTACAGGGGTTCAACCTAAGGCCAAACACCATTACATGCCTTGTTATGATGGGCATTAGGGAAAAGGGTTGTTTCAGCACAAAGAGATGCTTTGAACTGAACTTAAACAGTATGGTATATGGTAACAACAAGGCAGTTATCCATTTATGCAGCAAAAGCCTATGCACCTATGTGTCATTAAATAATGCACCAAGCAGTGTTGCCTCCTAACTGGTGCTTCCTGCAGAATACATGAGACATGAAAGTGCTAACACAGAACATGTGCTGTATGTCAAATTCTCTTAGCATTTACAGAACATATGACGCACTCCTGTGGGTGAAAATTCAATACGGGCGTCCCTTTTTGCATCACTGATCAGCTGGCACATTGTCCCTGAATTTCTGTGTGCTTGCTGTTTGAGATTCAAAGCATCATAGGGAGATGACGCTCACTCTAAAAGCTATTTGTTGTTTTTTTTTTTTTTTTTGCGAGGCAGAGACGAGGGAAGGAAGTTGGGATCTGAGCGGCGGCGAGAAACAAAATGGGTTTTTTGCTTCATTTGCATAATTGATAAAATTTAGTCGCTCGTCAAAAGGGGATGAACCATGAAGCATGTCGCTCCAGTCTTTCAGTATTATCTGGTGGGAGAGATGACTGGAATTACGAGGAGTAAAATGTGGTAATCATAACATAACAGAATATTAGTGTTCACCAGGAAATGAATTCCTGAAGAATGAAGGACTGATTAAAACATTCCATTTCAGAGCTGGTATCCTTTATCAAATAATCATTGAGAGATTACAAATGTTTTATTCTACAGGGCTGCAATTAAACTTGCTACAGTGGCTTTACACTATAAAAAAAAATGCATCTTTTTTAAACAAATGCATAAACAAAACTTGCCTTCGAGTATATTTCAGCATGCTGACACTGTCAAAAACTACATCGTTCTTAATATAAAGCTGTGAAGCTGACTGTACCGAGTTTAAATTACAGGCAGGGATAGATGCACAGATAGGTGGATGAATGTGCTGCCATATAACGTAGACAGATAGGTAAGGGAGGGGGAGAGGGAGCGGGAGATGTGTGATTTGATTTCATATACTGAATGAAACAGCCAACAGGGTGTTCACCCTGCCAGCCCCTCCTGCAGTGATCACCGACCAAATCCCTTAGGAGGATTATTCAGGCTCAAATCAAGAAAATCGTGCAACTTTAAGGGTTACAGGCAGGGAGTGAGAAAGAGAGAAATGGAGTGGAGGGGCGGTTGCCCTGTAGCCTGATGTTATTTTTCTTCTCTCCAGCCTCTGATTTGTGTTTTGACATATGTGCTGTGTGCAGAGGCGTGTCCTCCTACACCCAAAGACTGTGAAATTGTGGGAAAATACATGTGGCTGATGAATATTACAAACTATAGAGACATCTAATGTGCAGGTAAATTGAAAGCTGTTGGTTATTGGTCGCTGTAAAGGGAATTATGTACTAAAAAGACCATAACTTTGGAGGAAGCGCACTCAATTTAAACACCTCAGACTGCTAAAGCCTTATATAAAGTTATTTGCATTCATACAGAGAGTTACATGACAACAGTGATACCACTCTCGTTCAGTATCTGTTTGTTGACTATGAAGCTAGTCAACAAACAGATAGCTTGGTGTAAAGACTAAATGCAGGGTTCACGGTGAAGAAAAATAGAAATGACAGCTCAGAATTCTGGAAATTACATCCATATGGAATCTGCATTGTGCCTTGTTCTCCCCCCCCGAACTCCAACCGATTTAAGCAGATGGACGCCCACCCAGAGTCCAGTTCTACTTGAAGTTTCTGCCTCTTAAAAGGAAGTTTTTCCTTGCCACTGTCACCTAGTGCTGGCACATGGTGGGAACTGCTGTGTCTCTCTCTGTAAATATTATAAAGAGTATACTATATGAAAAGCGCCCTGAGATTACTTGTATTGTCATTTGGCACTATATACATAAAAATTGACTTGACTTATCCTAACCTCTAACCACGGCCTTTTAGTTGCCTAACCCTAACCACACCTTAATGAATTTACTTGCAATCAACAATTGTTTCTAACCTTAAACACCCTGTATTATCATATGCAAATCTTGTAGAGAGTGAGAAAAATATGTCAAAAATATGTTGGCAATGCATGTAAAAAACAAAAATAAAAACCTTGCCATCAAACATACTCCAGGGTAGGGTCCAGGGCGGAAGAGTCCAGTAATCTTGTCTGGGGATAGGGTTAATGAATGAAATAATTATTACACAATTACAAACAACAGAGATCTTTCTAGTCTAAATCTGTGTACATATTTGTAGAAATCTTCTTCTCCTTGTGCTTTTTTTGACAGGTTGATCTTGAGGCCTGAATTTATTAGTTAAACTGCCTTCAAAAAATTTGCATACTATGCTATGAATCTAGCTAAAACAGATATTATACTTATTATACTTTTTTTTTGCATCACACTGTCTTAAGTCTGATTCAGAAATAGTTTCAGCTCACTTTAAGTAATGAGGCCCCCGACTTACTCAAAACTGAAAATCATAGACGCCACCACTTGTCAGATGGCTCTCAGTACAATGGAACTTTGCCCTCTGAAGTAGCAGCATGCATTGGCATAAAGCAGAAGGCAATTTGGCACGCATTACTGTAATCTGATATTCAGAACACAAACAAGCCCTGCTGGCTAGTTTCACTGCCAAATGCCGACACACCAAAGCCAAGATTTTCCCACACTACAAACACCGATACGGGTCCTGTCTTTGTCTTTGGGATTGAAACGGATAAGAGGGTTAATGTCCCCGATATAAAACCAGATGTGTGATGATCAAACTGTCAGTTGGAATAAAAGCAGCAAAAAATAAACAGAGAGATCGCAGACCCCTCTCACCTGCCACAGCTCTTTCATTTCCCATCTTTCAATGAACAATTTAATGCAAGCATTAAAAGGTGATAAATGATCCGTAACTTCTCATTAAAGTTTATGAAGCAAATTTGGCTTGTTTGCCGTTTGTAAACAGGGGGCTCCGAAAGTGTATTATGACAACTCATGGATGCACACCGGCCATCTGGGTACAAGCAAAGTGCAGCTAGCTTGCCAGTGACACAAATACCCTTTTGGTGCTTGTTAATGTTACACAATTATTAATTTTCACTATTTTACAGTCTGTTGACAACACATGGAGCCAAATGTGTAAAAGTGGGCGTGGTGAATATTATAACTGGCTGACAAAATGAAGCATAAGGAAAGGGGCGAGTGGTTCTCAGGAGGGTAAGACAAACAGGGGAGGGGAAGGAATTCTTATGAGAAATGGAGGCTATTTATTCAAATCAGGAGTCAAATAAAGATAAAAATGTGATAATATGCAACACTTGCTTCTGGGCTCTGTGACACATTCATCTACATTAATGTGCAACATCAGAATGCTCTCCAGTTTATGTGTTGTTTGGAAAATAAAGTCTGTGAAAAACTCATTAATGGAACACTCTAACTGTTGATCTCTCTCCTTATGATTTGCTTTTCTTTTTGTTTTTTCAAAAAGTTTTTTAAATAAAAAGGGGAAGGCTGATGGATGGAGTGATGTCTTGAGTACAAAGCCACAGATTTAAAAGGTAATCACAAGCCACACCTCCGGCCTCTCTTCAGCCAATGGGAGGTACTCATATGCAATGACATGCATGCGCAGCCGGACCGGCTACCAAAACAAAGAACTTGGACAATAATACTCGTAGCAGGAGTGTGACTTCATTCTCTGCTCGGGACACCATTACTCAAAATTACTATGTGTTTGCTTCTACCCTCGGATATGACCCATAGGAGTGTACTGGCAGCAGGCGTATTGGACCTTAGTCACCATGGTAACAATAATAAACATGCAGTAACAGTTGTGGAACAGTCACAGTTTGGTAAGGTTTATGCATAAAACTACTTGGTTAGGTTTAGGAAAAGAGCGTGGTTTGGGTTAAAATAAGTACTGATCCCTAAGGGTTAGAGGACCTTTGTCATCATGGGTACAAGAATAAACATGCGGTTAAGGTTGTGGAACAGCTGCGGATAAAAGAAACAGGGCTGATTATTGGTTTCACGGGGGAAACAAACAACGGTCTCCTGTGTGACAGGCCTGTGTTTTGTCAAACCCATCCATCCACCCCAACCTCCTCCTAACACTGACTTTGTTGTTCTATTCTAAAGGAACCAGCTAACAAGCACCTTTAAAACGCACTAATTAGCATATATCTCATGCCTTGTGTCATGCCTAAGTAAAATATCAATTTCAGTTTTGCTGAAAATCACAAGTAGGAAACAAAAACTACATGACTGAACCAAATACAGAGTTAGCAGGATGTCACCTGACCATTAGGATAACTTAAGGTTCCAGATAATGGAATGCTGATTTTCAGTGCTTTCAAATGTCAACTAAATGTGCTGTATTCCCCCTTTGAACATTAAGAGTATTGAGAGTTTGAGATTAGACTACCAGTAGGACAGAGTTTGGCTCTCCAGTTCATGACTTGATTTTGCCTGAAGCAAAGTTTTGTGTTTTACAGTCTTGATGCAATCCACCAACATATCAATAGTGCACTACTGCTTGCAACAGGTACGGTATATGGATGAATCAATAAACAACAGGCTGTGTCTGCTTCAGAATTGCTTCCATGGGATTTGTATCAACTTGAAAGACTATGCAGTAAATATGCATGCAGTATGAACAGAACCAGCATCAGAATATGGAGAATAAAGAATCGCTATGTCACTCATTTGAACTATTCTTTCTTTCTATTCTTCCCTCTCTCTGAGAAGAGTAGATGACACACTCCAGATGCTAACCTCCTGAATGAGTGTCTATGTGTGTAGGTTTAAAAGATTTGTCATGAGCCACGTTTAGCGGGCTTAGTGATGTGACCACATGAGTCAAGGATCATGCAAACGTGCATTTATGTACATGTGTATCATGTAGTGTGTGTGTGTGTATGTGTGAGTGGTATATAGATCCACAGTGAGCAGGGATTGTTGTATGCTGAGCTCTTCATTAGAACAGCAGCTCTGTCTTAAGACTTCTTAGTGTTTCTTTACATTTCAGGCCTGAGGTTGGTTGATTTCAAACTGTTTGGTTTGTAACTGCTACACTTGATGAAGATGAAGATGAGGCTGAAGCTTAATTGTCCAATTAAGCCTTTCATGTGATGTCTGAAATGTTTGCCTGTGAACTGCTACTAAGTGGGTGTGGTTGTGTGTTATGAGGACTGGACAGAGTTTCTGTTCTGGAATAGAGTTTTAAACCAGACTCTGTTTCAAGTACTTAGTCGTCTTGTTACAACTCTCCCCTTGCCTCTGTGCTCTCCACTGGCTCACTTTGTGTTCCCATACTGTTCAGTAACCACTGTCCGTCCTCTCTTGTTTCCTTATCTCTTTCTTAATCCCCAGCACTATCTGGTTGCTCCTTGGACTCTTTGATTCTGTTCCTCCTTTCATTTCCCACATTCACTGAGCCTCTTTTTGTTGTTGTTGTCTGTATCCATATCTCAGAATACCTTATAGATCCCACTACAGTGATTTCTTGGTTAATCAAACACAACAAACAATACAAGAAAAAACACAGTCAGGCCTCTACTAGCTCACAAAAAGAGAATACATCAATAACAACCAAATCAATACCTCTGATATTAAGGCACCTCAGGTCACATACAAATCTGTTCTGTGCATCACACACATCAGATGCAGCTCCACCAAACACTCTCTCCAGCCTTGTCAGTTGTCAAAGTCATTAAACTTTTTTGATAAAGTCAATGCAGGTTTCACTCAGTTCAGTTGCTTTTCCAAACCTGCAAGTGCAAAAATGTCATTGTTGAGACAATTCCACCTGGTATCATCTTGGATGGATTATCTTGACATTGTTTGAAATTAATTTGTAGAAATAATTTTAAAAAAAAACATTCAGATACATGACATGCAGCACCCTCAGAGAATCAATCATTAAGTGACATTCAGGTGTGCAATCATAAGGGTGTGCACACCACCATGAGGAACTTCCATTTACTACATTTTCTTGTCACCAAGAAAAACTGTAAGACTCAACACACACACTCACCCAGACAGCTTTGGCATCTTGGAGAAACCAAACATGTCCATGTGCTCCTGCTACACAGCTCTATGTCCCAAAGCTCAGGTCTTCCACATCAGCATTTTATATCCACATCCATATCCCTTCACATTGAAAAACTCACGCAATCCCAGTTTCAACCTGGATCCATATCAAGAGTGAACAAAAAGCCTGTCGAACACAGAATGCAGAATGTTCTGCGGTTTGAGAAAATGAACTCAAAAGGCAGCAAGTATCACCCTTGTTGAATGCCCCATCTGGTGCGCAGACTGTCCAGTTGCCTGTCTTTCCACAATGTTGCGTTTCTAAGTGATGACAGAGAGAGTGAGGGTCACCTCCCACCTCTCTGCTGTCTCTGGGACCAGTTAGCCCTCTCTGCTGCTCTCCACCTGGCTTAGTTGGGCTGCAGTAAGACCTCTGTGTGTGCTCTCCATCTCAGCGCATGGAGAAGTGCAGTGATCCTAACCGCGGTGAGCAGGGGAGAAGAGAGGAGGAGGGAGGGAGAGAGAATGAAGAGGGATGGGATAGAGAGGGGAGGGAGGGACAAAGCGAATGGATGACGGATGCTCTCGGGCTCTGGCTTTGCCCTCTGTTCATCAGGGCTGCAAGTCTCTTTGCAGAGGCAGAGGAGAGGGATGGAGGGAGGATGCAGAGCAAGAAGGGCTACGAGAGGAGGAAATCAAGATGAAAGATGGAGGAGGGACAAAAAAAAGGAGTGTAAAAGTGCTTTGGTTGTAAAGAGAAAGCAACTGAGAGAGACAGAGGAGGGAGGAGGGGAGGGGGGCAAGACAGTGGTGATGGGCAGAGGAAAGCTGACTCTGCAGAATGGGACGCTGATGGGAGCAAGACCCCGTCTCTCAGCCCCCCCCCCCCTTTGGTTTTACTAAGTGAGCTTGTACGTGTCCACTCTCGTACGCGGCAGCATCACCATGATGCAAGCATGCATTAGTCCTGTGGACCACAGACGGCTTCCTTTTTACTCACCCAGAAGGGAACATTTGCATTGGCTTTGCATCATGTTTTTTTCTCTTCTAATGACGGGAAGAAATAAAAGCCTTATAAACATTTAGTTATATTTCGGACTTGTGGGAGAAAGAGTACCCAAGGACTCTTGTTGAGAGCCTGTCATCAAACCCTGACAACAAGTCAGAGTCCAACGTGGGTGCACGCACACAGATGGTCCAGCCTTAGCAATGTGCCCCCCCCCCCGCTTGCCCCATGCCAAAGGGGCCAAGGATGACCCACGAATGGACCTCTGTAGTGATGATAAACTTAAAGTGAATGCAAAACAGCAGAAAGTATGTTTAGCATTCCATATAATCCAAGTGAGGTGGAAAGTACATATGTTCTTGTTCTATTATAAATGAAAGGAGTACATTTTTCTTACTTTCATTATTTTAAGTGCTATCAGTTACTACAGACCTATAACAGCACAAGTTAATAGGACTCCCAATAAAATAGTCATTTTATTCACCTGACCTGTTGTCCCCAGTGTCTTAAATGACAATATCCACTTGACTGGATTCTGGTATTTTCTTAAATTTGTGATTCACAGCAGGTGGGAGACATAATGTCAATGACACGTGAAATGACAGGAACGGAAAAAGATATCCTCAAGTTGAATGCCACAAGATTTAAGAATTCATAAACTTTATTCTGATGGTTGAGTCTTATCACTATTTATGAGCACGAGCATTTCTCCAGGGAGCAATGCAAGACTGAATACTTGATGACATTAAATGTTTGAGGCTTAGTTCTGAGTCTTCTGTATTTAGGGAAAGAGTTTCAGAGAAGAGTGTCCCAGGATCCTGGAACAACATGACAAAAAGTTCCATAAATAATTACACTGTAAGATCCCAGATGATGTACATGTTACATGACTGTCTACAATCTTTGAAAACATGCTATAGTTTCATATATTTCTGACTGTATTTTTCCACATTCCCAAAAGCTTTGGGTTATCATTAATTCCAGTTCTCTGTCTTATTCAGTGCAAGAAGTTGTACTTGATCTTTTGATATCATGGTGCCCCAGTTTGCTGACTGTGTGTCTACAGGGTTAGATTTGCCAATTACATTACTTTCTCAGTATGAACACATCACAAAGGCAGACTTCTTAGATTAATCTCCTTTCAACCGTGTTAGCAAAGAATTATGAGGATCTCTAACAACAAGACTAGATAGAGCCACGCTAGAGGCTCTTTAGCCCTGTCTACACCTGGTATTAGCATGAGTCTCAGGTGAGACGATCACAACCAGGCAGCTCTATATACGTCAGTTAACACTTAGAATACATCTCCACATGCATCTTGATGGACCTCGTCATCAGATCTCACCTTCCCGCTTTATATACAAATAAACACAAACATTATTTCCGTTTACAAAAACCAAATGCGTTGTTGTGTTTCTTCAGTGTGGCCCAAAACACACACACTTACACAATGCTATGCTGGATCACCCAGGACGCATGTTATTCCTAGCTATCATTATCCTTCCTATGAACAGGGCCTTTGAGGCTATGCACACTAAATGCTAACATCCTCACAATCCCAATGCCAACATGCTGATGTAATTTTTTTTACATGCTAACATTTCATCATATGTGTCTGCTCTCATGCTCTGAAAGAAGCAAAGGAGCAACAGCCGAAAAAAGCAATTTTGAAGCTTTGATGCAAGGACTCTTTGATGACCCTTGTCCTACCTTAGGCTCTACACACACACACATGAATGCACATGCGTCCACACACATCAAACGTACTTTTGTGGTTGGCAAGATATAAAAGGCCTTGTTGCCCTGTTGTAATTTCATACTGGTCTGGTCACAAACCCATCTCAGGATGAGAAAAGGACACATTAATGAAGAACCCTTTTATCTGTCGGCGCATTCAATTTCCTGTCACAATTTATTACAGACAGAAGCTATTTTGGGATATCTAGTGTTGTGCATCACTGGGAGCTTTTGGATAATAGTTTTTAGGAATCAATCCTGATGCCAGCTCTGAAATGTTGTGACTTTTGCAGTGAATAAATCATGAATAAAATCCCAGACTGGTGATTTTCAAATGGGATGCTCTTAGATTAGTGGACATCTTAAAGTCTGGGCAGCGGAAGAATCAAACCAAAATCACTGGAAGTAATGTGCCTCTGCAGCACCTCAGTTCTTCTGCCCTGACTGGACATCAAATGTAGTTTTCCTCCATCACTATATTTGACATGACACACTTTGACAGGAGAGCACAGAACAACAAATGTGGATGGAGCGAGCAAAATAAAAACAGTGCTGCCTGCAAAAATAAAGGGGTTTGTGTTTCTTCAATAACATGGCAGAGACCAGCTGTTTGTTGTCTTATCTTGTGCAAGGCAGAATGCAACATGATGATAAAACAGTGTAACAGCCTCCATGGCACTGGCTCCTCGCTATCACATATAGTTCATAGTTAAACATAGAGATACTATTCCTTCCTTTGTAATATAAAATGCAGAGAGTAAGCCTTTAGCACCAGATTAGGGAAGGGGAGCCTCCGAAGATGACAAGGACTTGTTGATAAAATGTAGTCTTGATGGTGTTTGTGTGTAAGGTGGTGGCTGGATGCTGGCAACAGTTTCAGAAGCTGGAAGCAGCGGACTGCAGGAGCAGCTGATTGGATTGGTGAAGGAAACCTTGAAAAATGATTGGTTCCTGCGTGAGTAAGAGAAGGGAGTGGTACCTTTGGGCTTAAGAGATTGGATAAAGTGATTGAGGAGGGTGTTGCCTAATTTAGAATTGACATGATAATAAAGGGAAGCAGGGATCTATGAGAATGGAGTGGAGCCAAGAGGCACAGGGGCTGAAAGCAAGGAGTGAATGAAGAAGCGGGGGAGAGGGAAAGAACTTTTGCCAAGGTCCACAAATTCCCATTTTATTATTATTACTTGTTTCATAAAGGGATGCAAGACAGGACAAAGACTGTGGTGATTACCCATGATGCTCTCCACTAACCCCTTTGTTGTTTTTGTGTATCTGTTATCTTCTGTGGAGATTTAAGTTCAGACTGCAGGCGAACCCAACTCATTTCTTAAATCTGATCTTTTAGAGCCAGCAAAACTGAGTAAAACTGTGTCATCCTTCTTCAGAAGTAGCAAAGAGAGCAATTCAGTTCACTAACACACACATTCTGAGGCAGAAGTGCATAATAAATATGAAAGGAAACGGAAAAAGATGGTTTATTAAACAAGTCTGCATTCTTAACTTTGTGAGTGGGGTGTATGTGAAGGACACTCAGGACCTTTTACTTCTAAGTTGTAATTTACTTCTGCACTTCACTGATTCCACCTCCAGTGACTTGCCCACCCATTCAATTTTCAGAGCTGAAAGTGTTATGAAAAGTTTTCTATCTCAGAGGGGAAAGTCTTTTCTTTCTACAACTTCTGCTTATTTATGCTCTTAAAGTCACTTCTTCTTGGTTCTTAAGAACTTACACTGTTATCTTATATTTTACACTTACACACAAACACCATCAAGACTATTTATTTATTATATCTCCAATGGACTGGGAGAGGTCAAGTCTACTACTTGTAACTCCACTTAATATCTTCCCAAAGCCCAAAGATCAAGAAAAATATGGTATAACAGTGTGCAGAGAATCATCATCTTTTTCCTGTTAACTGGCGAATCAATCTGACAGCAGCTCATCACATCCACATGCAGAAGGGAAAGGTGCATTTGGCGGCGCAGACCAGCAGACAGACAACAGACGATGACTCAGATCGTCACGTTCCGATGGAGAGTCTGCTGTGGTCGACAAAAACCAGACAGCAGCGCACAAAACTCAGCGATTACAAATGACTGTAACTGTGACACAGTAACACCATACCGAGGCACGCCTGATCACTTTGCTTTTAAATGTTCGCAAGTTTATTTCAAAAGTAATAAATTCAATTTTCTGAATGCATGCATGATTTCTGCAAATCTACAATACTAATTCTTGTTTAAACATTTGCTTAATGGTGTATAATGACTTATTTAGCACTCAAAGCACATAGTTTAGACTTGGACTTGACTTGGTACATTTTTAACAGTCATGCTCTAAACTCTGATCTATTATGATGGTATGAACTATAATCAGCTATATAGTCCTTCTTTGAATCAAAATCTATTCAATTTCACATGAGTAAAGCTTACGTATCTCACAAATTATTATTTCAAGTAATAGAAATTGGCCTGTCAATTATTTCTCTCCACGTCCAGAGGTTATGTCATTGGCTGATCCTTTTTTCATCTTTCATTCCCATAGTCTGAATTAAAAAAACACACAGAGTAATAACACACAAAATAATAACCTTTATGGTCTATGAAAGTGTTAAGCACCTGATGGACAGGACAGCAGGACCTTTCTTTTATCTCTCAAGGCTGCTGTCTGATCTCTCCACTCGGCTGATTTAAAAGAGCGATGCTTATTACAGTGAGGAAAGATAGGAACGCTACTGGCATCCCACTAGCTGGTTTGTGTCCCATAGAGATAAGAGGAGGGACGGCAGCCTGCCCGCCTCTGTCCATTAATGAATAACAATATAGCCCAAGGTCACCATTCAAGTGTGCACCACTGTGTGTGTGAGAGAGAAAACTGAGAAAGACAAAACGTGTGCGCTGCATTTATTACACACCACATTGGCATTCAGCGCTCCTTCACCTTGTGGTCTGTGACGGTTGACACACACATAGAGTTAATCATTAACCTGTCTGTGTGTGTGTGTGTGTATATATCTAGACATCTCCTCTGTCTCCTTTAAAGGAGCAGGACGCAGCATGTCCAACAAAATAACTATCATAATAACAATGAGATTTTCAGTAGAGGCTTGTTTCAAGAACAATAACGGCACACTGTTAAAATGTTGTGTTGAAGCGTATCCATCATGCTATAAAAATTCTGGCTGATCAGCTGATGGCAGATAATGAAATGATGAAGCTTTGTTTTTATATTCCACCACTTGAATCTAGACCTCAGTGACTTTGACTTTCCCTTGAGTCTCTGAGTGGTGGTGTTCATACATAAATCACTGTCACCTTTACAACAGCCACTTACATCTCACTGCCTTTTCTACACTCTGCAGACCACTGACAAATACACACAGAGCCAGCCTTGTCTGCTAAAAAATATAGTTATTTGCCACTTATTTGCTTTGTCAATGATGTTTTGATGGAAATGCTGGTGATGCCTAGATAAGGTCCGTTGCCAACGCTTTGTTTCAACTTAAGCGTGACATCTTTATACTGTGACAGAGAGGCGGGTCAGAGTGGATGGTGTATAAAACACAGGATTAGGTTTAAGCAACTAAAACACTTGGTTAGGGATAAGTGGCAATAATCAAATACATTGAACGTTTGGCAAATATTCTCAGTCATATATGAGTAGTATTTGAATTTTACTGTGATAAAATACACACTCCTTGCAGCATTACAGCAGCTTAGTTGTGTTTGGTTCACAAAACCAGTAATAATACTGTATGTACTCATGCACTGTGCATATGTGAAATTTTTAGGCACATTCATTTTATGCCACTTATTCTCCACTATATTTATTCAACGGATTTTACCTACAAGATGAGTTTAACAAAAGATGCATTATTATAGATTAACTACCCCAAAGTATACATAGCAGTTAAAATTAGCTCCACCTTGACTAACTACAACATTTAAGTACTGCATACACTAATGCATCGATAATCACGATCCACAAATATAATAATAGAACACTGTCAGGAGCCATTCTCCATAATGAGTACTTCCTGTTTTGACTTTTATATTTGTGCTTTAGCAAAATTTCGAACCTGAACCGGCTTTGCAAATGTTTCACGCTTCACGTCTTAATTTAAATAAATTGTAATGCCACACACTGCGTTACTGGGTCACAGCACTGTGTGAGGTGTTCAATCTTTGTATTAAAGCAGTCTTTACTCTAATTCTACAGGTTTTTTTCCTTATTAGAATATATCTGTATACATGTATACCCTATCCATCATCATACAGTAACTTAACATGCTGTCAAATCCACACTACAATATACTGATAGATGAATACAATAAGAGTGCAAAACACTGAGTCATTAAACTCTCTCTCTCTCTCTATCACCACACCAAAGACACTTTCCCAGCATGCAACACTGCAGGGCCAGTGCATTCCTGGCCAGCTCCCTGTCATTACATGGGATCAAGTGGACGCCACCCTTAGTGTGCACACACATACACACACACACATACACCATGTTTATGTGACCCGTCTAAACAATGAGATCATAGAATTTCATTCCCGCACATCCCTTTAATCCAACTGTCAATCTTTCTCTTTCTCTCGTTTCCTTATGACTCAGGCCTAATCTGATAGGGAGGGAGGGAGGGAGGGAAGAGATGGAGGGACCGTGTGAGAAAGAGGAGAAATGGACCAGATTGATGCAACAAGGGGAAACAAGGGAGGTGTATGTAAGGAGAGATGATGAAGGTGTGGGGGGGGTGGAGAGAGAGAAAGGTCAGTGAGGATAAATGGTTGGAGGGAGAGATGGATACTTGAAAGCGAGGGATTTTAAGATGGAGGTGCGAAGTGGGAGTTGATGATGGATTGGGGGAGAAGGAGACTGAAGGATGGAATGAGCGAAAGAGATGGGAAAAGGGCAAGCGGAGACGCAGAGAGGGAAGGATTATATGACAAGAGGAGGAGGAGAGGAGAAGAGAGAAGGTTTAAGATCAAGTGAGGCTTTTATTTTGCGATTTGGTAAGAAGGTGTGAAAGGGGGGACAGCAAGAAAAGGTGGTATTTTATGGAAAAAAAAGCATTAAAAAAATCAGATTTCAAGATGAGGTGCTTCAAGCAGAGTGCCTGAAATCAGTTTCTAACCTTGTGAATGTATCCTATGGGAGTTTCATTAGATCATCAGTAAGAAGACTGGCTTTGCTTCCCTGCAGATTTATCAACATAGAATCCAATATCCATCATAAAAATGATCTTTCTCAGTCCCATATTGCCCACCTCCTATACATGTCTACTCTTAGCTAATTACCTGCCTTATGCACAATTCAACTTCCTGTCCCATCATTATGTATTAATTATTATGTATTATTATGTATAAATGTAGCCTTTCTTCTTTAAAATAGACTTGTCAACATTATCATTACTATTATTGCAGGAAGTAGAATAATTTAAACAGTTAATATAGTCTCTGTCCAATATTTGATCCACAGTACCAGACATGGATCAAGTAGGATTTTCAAAATCTTTCAGTTTGTTTTGATAAATTATAGGCGCACAGGTCGGAGTCTCACAATGTCAGTAATGCAATGAATGCCAACACGGATGGACAATGTCAAGCCAACATTTTGAAGTGGATTTAGCTGAATTGAGAGTGAGTCAAAGTTCATCTCGAGTGTCAGAAAGAGCAAAAGAGTAAAAGAAAATAGTAGCAAATAGTATTGGAGGAGTTCAGCTGAGCCTTGTGCTTGACTTTCAATGACTTTCAGATTGTGTTTGGTAAAACTGGAGCTATCACTGATGCCTTGTGGTGCTGTAGTTACAGTAACCTTTTCTATCCTTCCATGTGCCTTCTAAACTTACATGTAAATTTTTCTGTAAAACTTTTCCACAGGCCCAAGAGACTCATGTTTTTATATTACAAGTTTGTCTAATGTTCTCCCAGAGCAGCTGAGTTTTTATCTACCTGGCATACCTGATATACCTGGCAGCGAAAAGGCTGTTTCTGACGCATTAAACCTGCCGACTGCTCCATGTGGGTTTAAACAAATAATACATTTGGCTCGGTTCTGTCTCGTTTCTGTCTCTCCGCTTCTCCCTCTTTCCTCATGCCTCCCGCTGTCAGCTTCCTAAACGTCCCTCTTCAATAACACAGGCTTGTCGCAGACACTTAGGAGATAAGGAAGAGTGGGGAAACGACGGCAGCTATTTGTCACCTCGCTGCAAGCTGCTGGCTGTCGCCGGACCCCTCAGCCTTTTTTCGAGAGGGTCGCTTTTCAAGCAGGCATAAATCAGCTGTAAATGCACACAGAAGCATCCACCAAGCAAACAATCGCATCTGGTTGCATACCATGCACATATTCTCATCATGCCTGGCATGCGCACACATCAAAATGCGAAGATGGAGGTCAATATGTAGACTGAACAAATTGATCAAATGCTATTAGCTATTCTTCAAGCCCAGCGTGACATTTAATTACACACACTCACTAAGCTTGAATGCTGAAGAGAGATGTGTGTATTTTTTTTTTTAGTCAGCCACATCTCTTGAGGCGACCAGCAGTATTTAGCAGATGCTGCTAAATACACTCACACACACAAATAAGCATGCAATTACATACAAGCATGCTTGCACACAAGCTCATCTCTAACTCTCAATGAGAAAAAGCTCACTTTTTATTAAGGAAATCATTATTACAACGGTATATTTCTTTATAGAATGATAATGAATGAATGATTATACAGTGGCAGAATATAAAACGCACATGACAACGCAACAGCTTAGTCAAATGGAAATGAGAAAATATAAAAATATAATTTCAGCAACCG
The DNA here is from genome assembly GCF_001640805.2 of Lates calcarifer. NCBI lineage: Eukaryota > Metazoa > Chordata > Actinopteri > Centropomidae > Lates > Lates calcarifer. The sequence continues at coordinate 8,083,197 of NC_066854.1, forward strand.
ATTTCAGTCATTTTCAACTTAGTAAGAATAGTTTATTTGTCAAAAATTGCTGCTCAGTGACAGTGGGGACAAACTGTGTGATCACCAGGCTAAGGACTGATAATGTGTGACGACAAAGAGGCCCGAGGGGTTCTTTGCTTGGGCAACAGTCCCAGTGTTGCTGAACATAACTGGGCAGTGCTCCCAGTGATGAGAGAAAAAAAAAGTGAGAGTCAGAGTAATGGTGGGAGCATTCTGGGCAAGAGTGGAAGTAATAAATAACAGTTTTTCCTGGAACAGAAGCTGAGAGGCTGCATCTCGGTATTGTTTGTGTTGCACTTTTAAAGCTATTTGACTTGCTCAAGTGTATTTGGACTGGAATGTTACATTGTGACAGAACAAATGATGGAAACTCTTCATAAGGTTTACATCAGAAACTGCCAATCTGTCAAATGCATCAGCATCAGGCATGCACAGGCATGTGGAGGTGCTGGTATTTGTTGAAAACACATGAATAGATTCTGATAGCATGTTGTTTCACATAACTAATGCCATTTCATCACTCTACAGTTCAGAGTTATTCTTCTGTTATTTTTGGTTAACTTCTCCCAAGCAGAGAGATAGCTCTTTATGTCAGCTGCTTCACAGTAAACTCTTCCCATTGGCTCCCCATGGTGTATATCATATTCAGTAAGTCAGCATTACACGCTCAATGTATACAGCGATGTAGCACCTGAAAATGTTTTTCAGACATGGATCTGATGTCTCTGAGTAGTCAATCAGCTACAGGAAGTGCTGAAAGATATGAAATGGGACTGGTTCAGAAAATACTAAAGCTTCAATAAGTAAGATACAGTGAGGTAACATTAATGTAAGATCAAGAACCATTGCAATTTTGTGCAAACTTAGGGGTCGAAAACAAACATTCAAGATTCATAATCACGTCAATAAATAAAAAAGGGGGCAGTATTTTCAGGCACTGGTGTACTGTGCTCCAAACTACTCACTCATGTGATTAGCCCAGTGATTTGCAATATGACACATGATCTTCATGAAGGTCACTGAGAAAAGGAAAAAGCAGGGAAAACAAAACGAACTGTGACTTAACAGACATGCGAAGTTATGACTGATAGTGGCTCCTAACCTGTGTGTTTCCTTTTTACTCAGAGGTGACTCCTCTAACCATTTAGATCTCAGTAGCTAATTAAATTAGTGACCATGATATACCTGTACTTGTACCTTACATCCATTATATCTACTATATAGAGTAAAACCATATGTCCTGCTGAATTTATAGAAAAAGATTAGGCTTTTGTTGTGAATTAAATGACGTGACAACCTCAATTTTGGCTTAGGTAGGACATATTTCACACACAGTACAAGTACAGTGCAAAGGGAAAATGGACCCATACAGTGATATTTAATTTTGCTGTGAAGGTAGTTTTCAGTAAATCATATTGCCTGGTCACAAATGCTGGTCTTGAGAACCGGATATAAAAGGCCTTAAATAATGTACGCTGTTGCTGCACTGATGCTGAATTTGTGCGGTGGTCTGAATACTAATTGAGAAATAAGATTTTTCAGCATATTCCTGAAATAGATCTTAAACTTCTGATCAAAGTTCAGTGCAACTCCACTTGAGGAAAAGGAATGTTTGGGCTTGCTTTGGCATGAAAGTTGTAGCACAAAACAATACAATGTAACAAACAAGTATTATGGGTGATAGAAAACTTGCTAATCCAGATTTCAACCATCTGTTATAGTCATTTAACATGCAAGGCAATGCAGCTAATAACATATGCAACTAAATGGCATATGGGTTTTAAATCTCAAAGGTCTTAAGGTAGACATGCAGAGATAAACATTGTGCATGCTGCATGTAAACGTACTTTAACGGGGGGGACTGCTGCCATATTTGCATTTAGTCATTAAAGGATTGTGGCTTTACACATTAGCTCGTCTGACATTTATGAAAGATCTCTGAGTGTTTGGAAACAACAGATTTGCACTGCAAATCCCTATTCTGTGCAACATGCGGTAAACACGTCTGAGCCACACATCCAGATACACACACACACTAACTCAGACTGTGGATATCGTGTTTGTGTGGTAAGTGGTATTCCCAGTGAGATTATCATCCTCTGCTTCCATTAGCTCTTAACAATGAGGCTAAACAACTCTGATGAAAATAACCAAGAACAACACGCAAACATCCTGCTGATGTCTTGTCAATACCTGCCACACAAACACATACACTCAGGGTTTTCAGATGGCAATGTAGTATTGATGGTTCTACCTAGCTGGTCAGCTTTTTCAGTGGTGCTCTGTTTTATTAGCAGCCCGAGACACATACACACATCAGCAACCCTTTGTTTTCTATTTTAATACTGCAATACTGTGTCAGGGATGGAAAGGAGAGCACAGTGCTGTTTTCTCAATTTGAAATAATCAAATATAAAATTATGAGCACTACAGACTACAGACAAAACCAACAAGGCAGCAACAACAAAGATAGATGTACAGGCCCAGGAATGAGAACAACCCCACAAAATATAAGACTAATAATAAAAAATAATAACAATACTAAAAGAAGTGAACTAATGGGTAGAATGTTACATCACCACAAAAGAGCTCACAACTCTAGGCAGCCCTATTTACCTGGCCTACATCATTAGCGCCTCTGAATATTATAGAAGAAGAGACAAAACAAACAAGTAATTCTAGAAAGAAATTGAAAGAAAAGTAGTCAATGCAGAAGTTGGATATAGGGGATGTAAGAAAGGCAGGGGGACAAAATAAGATCATTACCCGTCCATGGCTTTGTTTTTAGGGCAGCTGTGCTCTCAACTTGGAAACCAGCAGGGAAATACTGCACCACCCCCATGTCAGGAAAATGTGCCATTTTATAGAAATACACCCGCATTCGGACTTACTGTATTTTGATTCTGTCAGGATGTGTCAGCAGGGATGTCACAAATGATTTTACCATAACGTTCATGGCATTCCTTTTGATTTTCATCCACGCAACATACATATAATATTTCTATTTTAAAGAGCATCTGCAATATAAACATAGTTTACGAATACAGTTAAACAGTCACACTCAGTCACATACAGATGCAAAGAGCAGCAGGTAGTTTACACGACATTTGCTATCAGATCAACAGTAGCAGCTGACATCCCACTTCTGCTGGCAGTCTGATTTTCCACCCTGTAGTGTACTTTTTAGGAAACAGCAGTAAATGAACGAGAAATATATTTGAAATATTTAAAAGTTTTGCTGCTGTGTGTATTTTGCACATTTCCTTCCAGAGACGTTGGGAGTAGGTGATTGTTACTGTGGTGTTTTTCATCATGCATCCTAAATCATTTCTGCTTGCCTTCTGCAGCCGACGGGAATTTACATGAATTTCCATTTGACAGGAGGAAGGAAAAGAAGAGCAGGAGGAGAAGGAGGAGGAGGAGGATGAGACTTTGAGCACCTGCCAGCAAACTAATCGGCCTATGACCGATTTGGCCTCAAGGCCCGTCCAGCCCGACCCGACCAATCCGACCACAAACATCCTGCAGTGCAGCGGGGCACAGAGGTGGAGCGACTGCATATTATAACCAAAGCAAGAGCACTTTCAGTAGAAATACAACTGCTCAGCACTTTTGATTGAGATAATTAGATTTGGCCTCTAACGAAGCAGCCTGGGTGTCTTATGTTGTTCGTACAAAAGAGCTACAGGAAACCACTAAATTTTAATCACATTCAATTCATACTCAAATTTCAATATACCTCAGAATCTAATTTCCTAATTATGTACAAGGCCAATGAAAATGAAATTGGGAAAAAATGGAAAAAAGAGATTGCCCAAGGAAATGTAAGCACACTTTCAACCTCCAGTGAATAATGACAGTCAAGAAACAAACAACTCCTCTCATTTCTATTGAATCTGTAAAGGTATAAAGCCTGGAAATAATCACAGGTCAGAGCCACAGCCTTACATGAATTTTGTTTTGGAGCCATTCCTCTAAATATACACTCTCTAGCTTTAGCATTAGCATATACAAGAGAGAAAGGAAGTCAAACTGTTGTCACTGTCATTTCTTATTTTCCCTCGTGCGAGGTACAGCTACAGATTTTTGGTAAGCCTTCTACAGAACAGGAATAAAAAAAAAAGCACAGCAGGTTCACTTGATTTTACTTGTCTCACTCTTTCTGTAGCTGCTGAGTCAACATTCAAATATTTGGAATATCGGTGGTTTAAAAACCACGAACAGCAGGTGGAGAGATTGAAAGAAAATCAGTCCATCCCTGCCTGTCTTGTCAGTCTGTCTGACCGACACAGCAGAGCCGAGGCTGAATCTGAATCAAATTTCATTTGTCTGCTTTCTGGGCCACATGTTTCCTGGCCAATGACCTATCACCTTGTTGCTGTAATCCTTCGACAATGATGCTGCGATCTGGCGCTTCCTCAATCCCATAGTCCACTGCTGACTGCAGGGGTTTATGTTTAGGTAGAGAGAAAAAAAAAAAAGAGGGACAGAGGGACAAGCTCACATTTTCTTTTTTACTTTTTACAACCAACTGCTGCAGTAAAAAACAAACCAGAAAGTTATAAATGTTTTGTTGAGTATTCATAATTTATCCTGTAGCCTCAAAGCAAAGCCCTCTACTCTTGAAAACAAGTGCTCTGTTGTTAACTGGTCAAAAAAAACATACTACATACATACATACTACTACATTTAAATCAGTAACCAATCACTTTTCACTAATTCTTTAAACTTCTCTCTCACCTACTTATTTGTTTTCACACATACTAAATCTCAACCCATGGTTTTGAGGGGTTATAGCTGACTCAATATGCTCGATATACAGCATTGATAAATATACTGTATGTATCATATGTGCTCAGCTACTCCACAATCTTTTCTGGTCTTAAATTGTCCCTCAGTAACTGCAGAGGTAACCTTTGGGGTACATTTACCCCTGAAACAATGCTACGCGTGATGTCTTATTACAAATCCACTGAAGTGTTGGAAATAAATTGGCTTAGCTGAGCCCATCAATCACATGATAAAAATGTGTGTGTGTGTGTGTGTGTGTTTATATGTGGATTATCACTCTGAATGACAATCAGTTAGGGTAAACACACCATCCGGCTGTTGAAGGGATGATATTAAAACAATTAAATCCCCTCCTGAGCCTCAGTTACTCAGTGTGGTAAGTGAAGCCAACTCCTGAACCTTATAGCCTGCAACACACACACACACATAGGATCTATATATAATGTGCAGTATACATATATGCACAATACAGGAAGAAACATACATATAAATATATGCCCAAAATAATAAAATTTTTTGAGACCTCACACAAACGTACACACACATGCCCATACTTCCCAGCAGCCAGCTAGCTAAACCCCTTCAATCCATGATGTAATCTCTAAGTGTGTTCAGTAATTACAAGGTCCTGGGTTCCTCTACTGCTTGGAACCACCTCAGCCTTATGTAACCAACGACTCACGTGCCGTCAGTTTACTGAGCAAGATTACAATATGGCTCCCCTAAAGCCTGCAGCAAGACTGACGGGTATTATATCCATCAGCTTGCTTAGGCTAGCTATGCTGATAGCTGAGACATGATGAAGCAATATAGAGATGACGAGACCTCCAGGATAACTGGCAATAATGCTAGTCGTTCAGTCAGTCAGGTGCAATTTGTAGTAATTAAGATCAATAAAGATCACCACAAAGAAGCTGGTCAATATGTACCTACTATCTTTCAGTTCAATTTGAATAGGGATTCAAAATGGCACAGTTGAACACTTATATATTAGTCAGTAAAAATAATTTTAAAAACACATTGACAAACAGAAGTTTGTGTGGTGGAAAGCAAGTACAACTATCATACTTAAGTACAATTACTTGTACTTGACTTAAGAATTTCCATTTTAAACTATTTATGCTTATATGTACTTATATACTATTCCTCTACATCTCAGAGAGAAACACTGTACTTTTTACTTCACTACATTTATTTAACAGCTATAGTTACTTCAGGATCTAACATACAAAACATATGATCCAATTATTATTATAGATTAACAGCATAAGAAGCAGATGAAATTAGCTTCACTTGGTCCAACTACATCATTAAAGTACCACTTACATATAATACATCAATACTAATGATCCAATAATATTAATATAACACTGACAGGGGCCATTTTCCACAATGTTCTCTTCCTTTAACTTTAATTCTTTTTCATTCTTTAACCTTTGATACTTGAAGTATGTTTTGTTGCTAATACTAATATTTTCACATTAAATGCAGTTTAGAATGCAGGACTTTTACTGGTCATGGAGTATTTTATAGCTACCTTTACTTAAATAAATGATGTGAATAGTTCTTCCGTCACTGTTCTATTCACTGCTTGGTCACGTGTTTCAGTTTCATCCAAACACATATTTATATAGTTTTGCAATTCAAAAATTAGCTATAATCACACTCAAGTGCCACCATTAGACACAAGGCAGAGATGACTTTGGCTACAATAGAGATATACACATATACTTTATCCATAATATACTTAATGCATATTCATGTTTTAGGTGTAAACAAAAACAGCAAAGAGTGAAGGCATCGTGACTTCCAAAGCATCACTCACAAAGAATCTGACCAAGAGCCAGAAGCCCATAATAGGCTCCCACATCCAGCTGCAACCTCTATGTAAACCTCCCAAGGAGCTTCATCAACAAAGCCCTCTGCAAAGAGCTTTATCACTGATTAGTAAGTGCTGAAAGAGGTGGCAGTGGCTGAAAACGATGAAAAAATCTTCAACAACAATGACATTTTTTTTTAAGTCCAACATGACACCAACATGTACTCAAGACACCAACCAAAGCAAGTAAACAACAAAAGCATCATGGGAGACCAGAAACTTACTGGAAAGCGGTTAACATCCCCAGTTCGTCATCGTCGTCACATGGCTCCATCCTGTCAGCCAGACAGATGAAGGAATGAGCGGGTGGAGAGAGTGGGATGGATGCCCCCGGCCCCACTCGCCACCAAAAGGCTCAGAGCGTCGGCGAAAGAGCTCCTGTCCCGCTCCCAGAGTCCAGCTCCTCCACTAACAAATCCACTTCCTCTGAATCTCTCTTTAAAAAAATCCCCAAACTCAATTTTCTGTGTGTGTGTGTGTGTATGTGTATGTCTGAGTGTGTCCCTATTTTTTTTTTTTTTTTCATTCCTAGCTTGGTGCCAAATGTTCCAGCTTAGCACTGCTGTGCAGCACCACTGGTGATGGATTTAGCCAGGGCATCTGGGCCAGCGGGGATAAACTCCATTCACATACACACACACGAACACACACACATAAATGCATGGACACCAGCAGACACACGCACGCACAGTGTCATGCAGTGTGAGATCACAGGAGAACAATATTGGGGAAAAACCTCCCCCCACACGGCATCATCAGAGAGATGACAAGATGTGTGATATACAGTATGTCCAGCACTAACACACACACACAAGCACACACACACACACACACACACACACACACACACACACACACACAGAGCTAGAACACACAGCGGGTGGATCAATGCATGAACAGATGTGTGCCAACTTCAGAGCTGCCACTAAGCGCAGACATCAGCAGCTGTACTTACAGTGTGCATGTGTGTGTGTGTGCGTGTGTATCTCAGACACAAAGACGTCTGATGCCACTCTTAAACCCTGATGCCACAGATCTCAGATGAGTGTGTGACATATACTGGACATCTCCCATATATATGTGTGCATATGTGTATGAAATCAGTGATTGTGAGGCAATTCTCCCCAGTCAGAGCAGACAGAGGTCAACTGTGCCTCAGGGCATACAGCAGGCAGCAAGAGATTAACACAACAATAATGTATATACAATAAGAGAAGGACACACAATAATAGTGCAATTGTCCTTGCTGACTCAGTAGAGGAGATAAACAAAGACTGGTGACAATAAAATCTGATTGTGTTGTGTGAGAAAGAAAATTTATTCGCACATCATCACATAAACTACTATTACCCTCCCTTTTCTCTCTCCGTCTCTCAGTTAAGAGAATTCAATGAACTCAAACTACATGAAATTACTTAAACAAACTGTAAAATCAACACTGTGTGGGAGTGTAGGGCTATAACACAGGCAGAGTGGGAGGGTCATTGCTGATAATCTTCACTTCCTCTGCTTCCATACGTGGACAAATAAGATTTGAAGGGCATAGCTTGGGCAGACTTTAAAACTTTAATAAGATAGAATATGAATAAATAAAGGATGGTAAACAGGGCTGAAGCCCACTGTTTTTTATTATTTGGATTTTCAGTAACTTGTTGAATTTAATTTTCTGCAAAATAAATTTTCAACTTTTATTTTGCTTCTATCTTTATCACTTTTTTCTTCAACTGAAGTTAACATGCTAACATTGGCTAAGCAGCAATACAAAAAACATACAACCTAGCACCTTTAATTGATATTTCTTAATTATATCTGAAAAGTTGACTTTTTTCTATTTAGGCAAAGCTTTCTATTTAACACTGAAACTGTTTGATGCAAACTGTTTGTCAAAATTTAAAAAAGGGTCAAAACACGTTTGTGTAGCTCAAAGTAGAGTATTGTAAAGGTATCAAAACCAAATCAAAGCCCTAGTTAAACGTAAATGTCTAAAAAAACAAATCCATACAACATAACCTCAGTGTCTACAGTAGTAGCTACAGCCCTGATCGTAAAGCTAAACAGAGAGAACAAAAAGAGTGCCACCAACAAGAAATCACCTACAGCCAATCATCTGAAAAACACATCAAAGTGAACTAGAGATACTTTGCAAGAACGTAATGGAGATAAAGTCTGATCATGCTGGATGTGGGAGGCAGAGTGAAGCATACCGAAAAATGGGGATTCTCTGGCTCTCTAACCATAATCAGTAGTAGAATCATCTTGCACCGGCACCACACTGGAGCACCCACGTTTCATCAAAACCACACCAGAAAACTGATCCCAACCTATGAGCGAGAGGCTTGAAGAGCCTATTTGCAGGTATGGTATGCAAATTACAGGAATGAGACCAAGAAAGTTACTCAGCATCTAGAGATGCCTATAGCATAGCTGGTGAAATACAAATTTATCTTTAAAATGATGAAAGCACTGTTCGCTTTCTCCTGTCAAGATCAAAAGAGTGCACTTCTATTAAGGTGGAAGGTTCAGAGATTCCAGAAATCACAGTTCAGCGTCCTGGAAATGTTGTTGGCCTAATTCAATAAAACATCTGTGATAGCAAGCACTACTTTGATGAGCTGAGTGATATACAGCACCTACATTCTCAAACAATCAACTTTAAAACATCTAGCTGGCTGGTGAGAGGTGCTGCCTGTCTGATTGTTCTGCAGATTTATCGCTGCATGGTCTGATGTCCTCTACAGTCACCCTCTGTGGGTGAATGCATCATTCTTTTGACAGCTGAATTTGGTTTCTGTATGTTGCAACTTGGGCTTCTTTGTAGTACAAAATGCAAATGTGTGTCTCACAATGACGAATGACAATCAAAGGCAAATCAAGCAGTTTGAGCTGCCATTTGAAGACAGGATGTGGCAGTTTTGGCAGGACAATGGTTGTTATATATAGAGTTCCATATATTAACCAGACACATTTTTATTGTCTATTTGCAGATATCTGTCCTAGCCCTGCACATTCCAGTTTACTGGAGGCCAATTTCATTTGCTACCCCTGAGATGCCACCTGGTACTGACTCTTAGCCAAGACTATCTATAGACATGTCTACAGGGATGTGACTGCTGATTTGTACCCATGACCCCTGTGTGTCTAATTTTACATACAGTATGGTGAAAAAATAAGGTTGGACTGCAATATCTGCTGAGATGGTATATTGTGTCAATATGTCAATATCAGACATCATCCAGGTAGCATTTTCCACTGCAGATGTCTAGAGGCAATAAGGCAGAAAATGTAGATAAATCCAATTTCTTTCAACTCTTATTTAGTCATGTGTTTTTCCAATAATTTCTACCCTCAAAAGTACAGTAGTTCAAACATGTTTTACTGCACATAAATTAATGTGTTAGCTCACTCTGCCTGAAAGCCTAGGATTTAGAATTAAAGTGAGACTAAGGTTAGTATGACAGGTAATGTTAGATGGTAGCAAAGGTGAGTACGAAGGGAACAAATATGGGATTAAAGAATGAGAATAAGCTCCTAAATGCCCTTAAAAGCCCACACATACAGGTGTGTGTATGTGCTTTGCGTGCATGTTATGCTGGAAATGACTCTTGGCCAAATGACTGGACCTCGGTCGTGTCCATCTGGAGGCTTTGTAGACTTTATGTAACCCCGTCTGTTTACTGGGAAAAACAAGCAAAAGAGTCTCCTAAGTAAAGGCAATTTATTTTTTTAATCCACTTACTACAATGAGCTTGATTTTATGTAACATTATGTGGATGGACTGTCACAGGAAAGCATGGGGATGGGAGGAAGATAGGATGGTCGGACAGATGGAGGGATGAAACGGAGAACATAAGGCATGTAGGGGAGAGAAATGGAAGGCAATGTCAAGGGAGGAAGGAAGGAGGGAGCAAAGGAATGGAGAGAGGAGGGGAAGGAGAAAGATATTGATGATGACTCATCCCGCAAAATACAAGATGACTGATTTCCCTTCAACGTGAGCAGACTGTTAATTGGCTAAATACAATAATGTCACCCTGATTCAAAACAAAAGCAATAACCTGTCATCAATTCTCATCATCTGTATCATTCACATCTTATTCACAGCTGAGTCTCATCTGGTGGATTTGATGCAACAGCCGGCTCACTCCAGGGGCCAAAGGTCTTTACTGTTTCATTAAAAAGAGAATAGATTCATCCTCTCTTTAATTACACCCTCTCCTATCATTCAGAATACACCATGACTTAACTGAGCCAGCTACCAGCTGACCAGTACAGGAAATCTGTTGCTTCTGCCTCCTGCGCTTAGTGCTTTTGTTTGTGAGCTTGACAACTTTTCTCCAAATCTAATTATTGCTTAAAGGTCAAAATTTTAAAGGCAAAACGTGTTATCTCAGGTACCACTGCTCTCAGCTTTGATAAATTCTGCATGTATTGTCCCTATGAAAACAAGTAATTAAATGTCAAAATGTTTCCGTTTGAGATGCCGTAACTCTTGAGTCTGTATTCCACACTCATCCAGCTATGCTAACAAATTTAACTGGTGGTGCAATGAGGGCACTCCAACAAAAGGTCAAAATTTTCAACTCAAATGTGACACATGAGATTTCAATATCTCGGTTCTGTGTTCTAGTGTTCGTGCTTTTCTATTCCCTCTCATTACTTTTCACATGCCTCCTTCATATTGTGGCTGGAGTCCATTCAATCTGACCACTTCCAGATCTGGTTTTAAACATCCAATGTGAACCAAATGTGATTTTAATGCATCAAGACCTGTCATATGATGCTATAATATAATAATCTAGTGTGACTAGATCATAAAAGCCACACTGTTATCACTATGTAACCATGTTACAGTTTAAGTGTTGTAATGGTGTAACTGAACACTAATTTAAAAAGGAGCCAAGTGTCCCAAAGGACCACTATATCATGCTAATCAGGTAACAAGAGTTTTTAAAGACTCAACCTCCATTTCTTTTTGTCATCACTTCTTATACTGTTTCTCCCCTGCTGTTCCTGTGAATTGCTGGGAATATTATCTCTGATTTCACTTGTGAAAACCCACATCAACTGATTTTCTGGCCGCTCAGAAGTGGTGCAGCAAGCTGTAAACGCAGCACTGACATTTTATCGCCTTGTACAGTTCTGAATGCCAAAATCAAAACAATGAGATGAAAGATGCTAAAATGCTCTGCAGAGCTGAGGAAAACTGAAAAGTTAAGAGATAATTCTGTATGGGTTTGTTATAACGAGTGACAATTAAATTACTACTACAATGAGGGATAGGCAACAATTCAAGAACAAAGTTTTACAAACCCACTGTTAAGGGTCTCTACTGGCTAAACATGCAATGGTCATGTCTCAAAAGAAACATTACTGACTGAGTGACAAGTGTTGATATTACTTCCTTCAGTCTAAGCTGGGAAATAACAGTATATATACAGCAGCAGACTGCAGCAGACTGCAGTGCACAGTCTCACACTAAAGCCTGACTTTAAATCCTCTCAAATTTTCTGTCAAAACCAGAACTTGAAAGAAGTAGAAAATGCAGTTACTACAGTAAGATAAGTGGGAGGACTCCGATCAGAGAGCCTCTACCCAACTGTGAAAATGTCTGCCACACACTGTGCTCGCCTGGAGAGATAGAAACAACTTCCTCCAAATTTCTCCAGAGAACCTAACTATTTACAGCTTCTGCACAGATGAAATGAAGGCGCTAAGTGCAGCGGAACATGGAAACACACTGTGATTATCTGTGCTATGAATGCTGTGAGTAGGTTAAATTGAAAATATTAAGAATTTTGAGCAGGAAAATCTAAAGTATTTAAATAAATCTTTTAAAAAATGAATTAAATAGCTAATATTTGAAAGAATAAATATATTGGAATGAAACAGAAAATTGACTGCAGAAATATATAATCTTCACAGACTCCCAAGCAAAGCCAAATATGCATGTATTCACTCCACATAGACATAAACATCCCCTGCACCTTCACTACACTCCTGCAGAGATAAATGTACACTCACTACAATCAACAAAGCTCATCATTACATCACGTGGACGCGGGGGATGAGATGTAAATACTATATCTTCTCTTACCTCATGACTCAGTGTGCCATCCTGCTGCGTCTCTCTGCCCGACTGTATCCTAATCCTCGGGCTGCCACTGGCAAAGGGGGCAGGCTTCAACAAAAACAATAACCACAACTGCAGCAAAATTACTTCATGTTTGGGTCAGTGGGGGTGGGGAGATGGATGAAAAAGAAACTGCTGTGAAGCAGTTGTGATACCAGAAAGTGGAGGAGAAACACAAGATGAGAAGAAAGAGAAGCTGGAGAAAGCTGGAAAAATGGGGCAGAGGGTCCTAAAGAGTGGTTATGGGGTCAGGTGATTCAGCAGCAAGCAGAAAATTGCTCAATCTCTTTATCTGCTTCTTTACATCTCTGTAGCTCTCTCCCTCTGTGGCATGATCTCTTCAGATCTGCCTCTTTTTTCCCTCACCCTCCCTCCCACTCTCTCTTAACATCTGGGGATCTGATCTTTGGTTTGGTTTTGTTCAGAAAAATACTAACCAGCATTGGCAAAACAAGTAACAGAAATGGTAATTTGTGTTCCAAAATGGTAATTATATCATATTTTTTTATTCTCACATGAGGGATCCCATCTTCTTCCAGATGGTCCAATCAGCACTAAGCTTCCCCAAATGCAGTAGCCAACTGGGTTTAAGCGAACTGGCCGCTGTAACCTTTTTAGACTTTAAATACAGCACAAGAACATTAACTGTTTCCTTGCACATTATCGAGACAGAAATCAGCACGAGTAGAAAAGAGGGAAAGTTAGATGAAGAGACCTGGAGGAAGAAGAGGAAGAATGGCGAGTCACTAGAGACGTTTCCATCCAACTGTCAGGCAAATTTTGCTTAAGTGCTTGAAATGTAATAAAGAATAAAACATGAATTTTTCTGTGCCACCATCAGCTGGGCTAACATAAGTTTAACAGTTTGATAAATACACTTCTCTTTCTTTCAGAGAGTTAGCTGAGAAAGCCTATACCTCTCTCATGTCTGTGCATAATGTACAAAGATGAAGCCTGAAGGTGGTAGCTTAGCGTAGAGGCTGGAGGCAGTGGGATACAGCTAGCATGGCTGTCTCCAAAGTGAGACAGCCATGCTAGCTGTATCTTTTGTGTTTTTTGTTTTACAGCTATTTTACAATGTTAAAATAGTATACTATGCATGCCAGTACGCCATATATTATATATTATGTGCACTGCAAAATGTTATTATTGTCAAAAAGATTTACATTCTCATCTGTCTTCAATCACACACCTGAATGTCAAAATGTTTAACAATACAAAAAAGTCTGCCTGACATTTGCCATTTCTATTGATCAGTTCCATTTCAAAGATGGAAACCCTGCAACTGACAAAGACAGAGGCAAAGGTGTGAAATGCATTTATATTCCTCGGCTGGCTCTGAAATATTTCTCAGCCAAAGTTTAATCAGTCGTCGTGTAAAATACAGGAACACTCCACAGAGAGTTAGGGGAGATTTAAAGACATGGTGAGAGTGTCTGCCAGTGAGTGTGTTCAGACTTTTGTCTGAATGTGGAAGGGTAATTATATGTATCAGGGCATGGCAGAGTGATGGAGAGTGCAAAGAAAGAAGGAAAAACGAAAGGAAAGAGAAAAAGAAAGGCTTAATGAACAACACCCTGGATTTTCCCACTTGCCTGAGATTCTCTGAAGAATTCGGAGGAGAGGTGATTTATGGTTTCTATCTAAACTAATGCAGGGCTTGTTTTATCCGCTCTCACAGTCCCTACTATTGGGAATCAGACTCCCATTACAGAAACACTCATGATTAAAACCAGATGAAACAGATAATCATTGCCACTGTGGGCTGAAAGCAAAGTCTCAGAGAGAACACTGGCATTCACATGCTATTGGTAGAGAGCTATGTCCCCATTCTCTCCAGTCCTTTCTACAGAGGTCTTGTCTTTTGTCTCAACCAGAGGGCAGAAAGGACAACCATTGCCATCACCAGACCAAACTTTTTTTTTGATGGCTCAAATGATCAGATGCATTTATAAAAATACGAATGAAATGCCATCACAAGCTCAAAAAGTACGCAGAGCTACATATTGATATTGGCAGACTTAATGAAAAGATATTGATCAGACCTTGCATTTGTATCAAGGCACTGATTATATTACACTGTCGTCTACAGCATCAGTGTAATACATGGCAAATAAATGATGAAAGGGCTATAACGATTACAGGTCATTTCAAGGTGGCATATTTAAAACTGACTGCATCATTAGAGAAGGCATGTTCACTCTTGCTGTGATTAAATTTGAATCTAATATACACAATCATGCATGCATGATTGTCCCATGACATTGTCAGGAATGGTGTGTTGTGTTAACGAAGACACTTTGACATGAGCAGCCATGTTGACATCATTTTTAGCCATGTTAGCTGTGTGATCCTAGAGATGGTAATTTATGTTGATCAGTTTACCAACCAATTAAGTCCAGCGTGAAATATCTCAACAGTTAATGAATGGATTATCGTGAAATTTGGTACTTTTATGGTCCCCAGAGGATGACGCCAAATGACTCTGGTAGTCCCCTGACTTTTCCCCTAACACAACCAAGAGGCTGACATTTTCTGAGTGGGGGTGGATTTGATGCAGATTGAAAGTCCCAATAGAAAGAATACTAATTACTTTGGTGATCCCTTGGTCCCATGCTCCTGATCCCATGCTGAAAGAGAACTTCTGAACAACCTTGCAGAGATGCTTGCATGGCTTTAGACTCATAGTCTCTTCAAAACTACATGAAAATATGATAACAATTCAGTTTTCCTGTCATATGTCCTATGTATCATATGGAAACAGCCACACTACAAGTGCAAGAGAGTAATATGAGCATGTGCGAGTAATTTTGCACCACATTATGTGCATATGTTGATTTTAAGTCATCTGATGATGCTGAAAAAAAGTTTTCTTACGTTATTTCGATTATGTACTTACTCATCGTCTCCAAGAAAAGATGTCTCCCTCCAAGCAACCTTCAAGATTCGTACTTCAGAAGAGACCTTGACTGGAGACGACTTCTTTGGCTGCTGGTCCACGAACAGTGTAAAGCCACAGTGAACTGTCACTGGAGTCAAGTTCTGGTCAGAACTGATTGATGTGAGGTCAGTGCTAAGGTCGCATGATGTCCAAGAGGAATCAGTGGAGATAGAGGGGCTGGTGTCCACTCTCTTCTCTTGCAATCCATCTCCTAGGTCCATGGTAGAGGAATGAAAATGAGAGAACGGGATAATGGAAGGTAAAAAACAAGAGAATGGAGATGAGTGATGAAGAGACAAAATGACAGCGACTTGGGTGAGGATGGGTGAGGAGATGAATGTGTCAAAGGATGTCTTGATGAGGCAAAAGCTTGGAGTGGATGAAAAGAGGAAGGAAAGCAGAGAACACTTCCATAAATGGATGGAAAAAAATATGTCTGCACACTCCTACTGGCCAAAAGCTTCTCACTCTTATCTCCTCTGTCTCACTAAAGTACCGAAGAATGAGAAGAGGAACGGAAAAACAAAAGACCAATCAGAGGGCGCATTAGACAAAAGAGATGGTGATATGGATGTAAGGGCAGGAAAAGAAAACCACTCAGGGACTAAAGAAGAAGTGAGACATGGAGACTGGAGACTGGGATGGAAAGATATGACTGCACCCGCTGCAGATGGAAGGGGTGAACACAAACAAAAGAAGCAGTGGAATCAGGTGAAAGGTGCGGGCAGCAGCACTTACCAGGTGATAGCTCACATCTCATTACATCCCATTTTCCCCCCAACGATTGAATCATGTGGTAAGTGGATAGAGACGGTGTGGGACGGGAAATCGATTTGAGATGCATGGAGAGGCTTGGACTGGTGGCTTCTGCGGCTACATGATAGCAGCAGGCAAGAGAGTGCTGTATTGGGTTGCACTGATAAGCGGTTCATTACAAGAAGTCTGACCCAGTCCAAATACAATTAAGGTTCACCACTAAAACCCATTAGGACCCTGATGGGGAGGCCAGGTTTGCCATCCTCCCATAGGTACACTGGGAATGGGCTAAGAGCATTGTTCTGCAGACAGTAAAAATACAGTATAGAGGTATAGAAGAAGAGACTTTGTTGAATCCAACCTCTCCAAAAGGACTACAAAAAATGACTTCAAATCATCTGCATTCTAATGTATATTTCCTAACAGCAAATAAATAGAATCGTTATGCCCCTAACTGGCACACATAAATACCTGCGCGAGTCAGGTATTATGATTTCATGACATATCTTCCAAAGCTCATTTTATTAGGATTATAATTCATCACTCGTCCAACAGTCTTGCTCAGAGAAAGCACAAAGGACAAGGAAAGGATTCAGCATGCTTAAAATCAACTAGTGACATCTGATCATGTCAAAGGGCAAAAAATTTTTTACTTGTTCCGAATGGTGATACTCAGACAGAGTGAAAAGTTTGCGTACTAAGCTTTATTTGTGTCTCACCTTCTCACGCAACTCACTTTTGATGGGCGTAACGCTGGCTGCAGCAGGGGGGACTAATGACCTACAAATTAGTCACAGACAAACCTGTGACCCCAAACTCTTATAGTCCACTAAACAATTATCATTGAAGTATGACAATATTTTAGATTTAGCTGCAGTCTTGTGGAAAAAATGCTGTATAACTCTGCGAACAGAGTCTCTCCCTCAGTGTTTTTTTATGTTCCAAAAGTACCTGATTTGGAACAAATCGAACTTTCATCACTGCCAAAAACATGCCCACCTCTGCTTAGCCTCCCATCCATCTTCAGCAGACAAGGGTACACCGATTAGATCAAAATTTCAACATGTTCACTAATGCTCATCACGGCAACAGTGGCAGTATCATACCACATCAGTGACAAATCTGTCCTGTCACTCTGGCAGTTTTTACTACGGTTGATTAAATGGAGTCAAGAGTAATGTCAGGTTTTCATATAAATGAGAACTAGATTAGACATGGATTGATTTTAAGTGGCTAAAACACAAACAGAAGAGCCATGCTGACAAGGACAGTAGATTCAAAATGTCAAGCTGTGGCAGCAGCATATTCAGGGTTGACGTTTTAATCAGCTACAGTCCAGTGACATGTAAGGTCAGGGTAGCTGATAAAATTCTCCTGTCCACGTTTAACTTTTACTAGAGCACTCGCTACAAATCCATTTGCATGCTCCAAGCTAATTCATCTCAGAGTGATAAGTATAAAGGCAAGAAAAGGCACAGGAAAAAGCAGGTATCAATCAGGATTTTAAAACATATTTAAAACTCTGCCATCGGGGCAGTACAGTATATGCATACTAATGAGAGTAATGAGAGTGTATTATGTATGTGTATATATATATAAATAAGGTAACAAGTTTTAGTAAAAGTCTTTATTTAATATCGTCTACGCTATGAAGACGATATGGGTAGAACGCTGAAATGACACACAATATAAAAGTCCAACAGGCTATGCAAACGATACCTCTGTACACAACACTGAGAACATAGAACCACTGTATTAAACCTACAAGTCTGTTATTATGCAGAAATTTACACTGTATCTACAGATATATTTGTTCGAGAAACAGGTGAGACAAACTAACTGTGTATTAGCAACAAGTCTGTATTGGCCTTTGTCAAGTGTTTCATAACCAACTCAGGAAACAACACAAACAGAGTGATCCAGTGATATGTAAAGAAAAATAAATAACTAACTGATCCAACAGGTGGTTTGTATTTACATTTTCACAATGGCATAACAAGGAACCAAACTGATCGCTTTTGTTGCATTTTAAATAATTCCTAGCATTTGTTGTTCATTTTTCCTTATAAAATGGTTATTCAGTCATTATGGTGTAAATCACATAAATGTATCATATCTTTGTTTTTGACACATTTAGGTGATTGTCTAATCTCTGTGATATTCACTAAACTGAGCTGGTCTAAAACTATCTTTAAAGCCGTTTTCACATGCACTCCAGATAATGTCTGGAGTATCAGGTGTGGACATCCGCTGGTGTTGCCCTATCGCAGATGCAGCACATAGTCGGAGAATGGCTGCATGAGATGTGTTCTACTACTACTGTAAATACTAAATACTAATGGTTTAGGCGAGGGGTGGCACCTGCAGGTAAAGCCACTCCCTTCCACTTGGTGTGAATTCCCCAGACAATTACCTGCTTTATTCACACATGGGCGGGATAAAATCTGCTTGATGTCCGATCTGACTGATGTAGACATTTGTGTTCACACATACAACTTCATCAGGTAATCACTGAAAAATTTCAGGTTTGCAGTGCATGTAAGAAAGCAACTCAAGTAATATTTGCATATACTAACAGCCTCTGGTCTTTAACTGTAGATTACGATTAGCTTCACAACAAGATAGAACTTATATAGTATATAACTACATTGCTGTGACATGTGGTACACAGCACCATTGCAACTTATCCTTCCTGTTAAAAGGAAGCTATTGTCAGAGAAACAGACAAAACAAAGTCAAATAAAAAGCATACAGACATTTATCAGACATGCACAGGACAACATCAAAAGCAAGACAAAGCAGGAAATAAGAGTCTCTAATGGACACTTAGAGGACATTACACATCCAAAAAGTGTAGTACTAGAGGAAAATCTGGAGGGAAGACAACATTCCTGATAAAAAGTTTTTTGAGCGTCAGCAAATAAGAATTGCTCAGTGAAAGCAGCAAACCATCTCCAGGATAGGAAAAGCAAGTCCTACTGTAGCTTTACAGGAATCATTTCCAGAGGAGGGTCACTGGCGGCACTGCACAGGAAGCACTTAAAGGAAGTCACTAACATTAAGAGGGGCCAAGCTTCCAAAACAGCATACAGTGCCTCCAAGGTTAGTTTACTGGGGAGGCTGAACACAGAGCTTTTCAATCTGTGTCCCTTCTATGAATAAACCACAATATTCAAAAACTGTGGCTATGAAGAATGGCAAAGTCATGGCAGGAGAAAAAAGGGGCCTGCCAAATAGCAGTGATTGTGTCTGGTTCCACATGTGTTTTGTTTTAGCTAGCTTCTAATATCTGAGACAATATCAGATCATCAGAAGACACCCTCCAGCCTTGGCTCAGTCTTAAGAAGCCAGGTAACAAAAAAGCAGATGACAATGAAGAAAGGCTTGGAAAGCTGGGTTGGTAGTAGCTCTCTCCTAAGAATTAAATCTCACATGGGGCCTACAAAAAGGCAGCCAACACACAGCACTCGACATGCCTTGGAGCAGTACACTGAAGCAAAGCAGCGCAGGGTGGCCTCGCATGCACAACAGTACTACAAATAGAGCGCAGGCGAGGGGTTAGTGGCATGGTATAAGCAACTGGTTCCACGAGGCAACAGGAGGAAAACTAATGTTAGGCCAGAGGAGAAAAAAGAGAGGTCCAGGAAAGCACAATGCAGCTTAACTCCAGAGAAAGCTGCTATTATCCCTCTGTACAGGAGCCCAGCACAGGTCAGTCTTGACAAGCTGAAGGGGCAGGTCAGGGAAAAAACGGCAAAGGAAGGAAACACAATGGCCAGTGTCTCCTTCAGTAAACGGGCCTCGGTTGTTTCATGCTGTAGTGGGCCTCTGATGCTGACACATATGCGGACTCAGGAAAAAAATCCTCATGGAACTCTGCCAGAAACCTGAGAGAGAGGGAGGGTGGGAAGTGGGAAGTACAAGAGAAGGAGATCTAGTGAGATAGTCTGACTTCAAAAATGTTCAGCATCCCTCTGTTCACAGTCAACTTTCCACATAAGCTCCTTGTCAGATGACAAACAGCACAGACATAAAAGGCTTACATGAAGCAAAAAGCAGTGACACGAAAGCATCTCAAATGTCACGTCCCAGTTCACTTTGACTTCTGGTTTTCCTAGATATCCCTGGCTCATTCCAAGTAAATCCTCGACCCCTTGCCCTCTGCCTGTCGGTATATGTCAGAGATCCCTATACTACAGTTATCCATCCCTATACCACCACCAGAGAACCAATCACTATGTCAGAAAGACCGAGAACATGAGAATGACATACTAACAGTCAGGGAGGGAGAAGAGTGAACCCCCCCATCCCCCTTCCATCTAATCAGTAGCGGGGAAAACTAATCCGGAATCTTCTTAGTATCCGCTACTCGGCCAAATCCTCTAAATCTTGCCATCTCATCTTAGCTCCACCGGCCTTCCTAATCTCAATGCAAACAAATTATCCTCATCAGAGGAGAACTTAAGAACGCTTTGACAACGAATAACAAACAAGACAACCTGATGGGACAATAAAGGAAATACCCCACAGTGAACTCACTGTGAGCAGGTCTAAAGAAGTTTAAGCAAATTCTTGGCTACAAACAAAAAAACCTGATTTAAAGATATTCATTGCAAGGCAATAAACAGGTTTCAATATATAATTATTAATCAGAAAATTATTTTTTGGCTCTTTGGTGCCAGAAATTC
Organism: Lates calcarifer; assembly: GCF_001640805.2. Taxonomy (NCBI): domain Eukaryota; kingdom Metazoa; phylum Chordata; class Actinopteri; family Centropomidae; genus Lates; species Lates calcarifer. Next base: position 8,104,403 of record NC_066854.1, read on the forward strand.
AGGCTTGTGCTAATCTCTATTGCTGTTAGATCAGTAATAACACAAGGCAAGCTGCTTTAGGCATACACATTGTAAATCAGCGTAACGTGTGCGTACACATGTGCACACACACCCACACTTAATCATAATCATTCTTGCAGAGAAAGGGAGAGTGAGAGATCAACTGTGGCCAAATCCCAGAATGCAACGCACTTCAGTCTCCGCGACATCAATCAGTTTTTGCCTGCTCGGCACAATCTGCCATGGGGCTGAATTCAGAGTTAAAAAAAAAAAAAAAAGCATGAAGGCTTTCCCACAAGGCGCAAGTGTTTTAGTTTGTGTCCAGTGTCCTGCAGAGTCTCCAACACAGTGAACATATTAATTAGTTACAGGGGGAAAAAAATGGGGAGTGTTTCCTGCACTGAATACTATCAATCCTGTCTTAACGACTTATAGTTCATCACAGAGCTACAGAGGAGATTGAAACTGCAAAAGTAATTTACTTTTAAGCACTTCACTCTTTGCATCCAATTCTGCCATTCTGCAGAATAATGCTCTATGAAAAGAGATGCACCAGTGATTTACAGTCCAGTGCTGCTGAAGTGAATTAAAGGACTTTCCAACCCATGTTTCCCCCTACTAGTGATGACACTGCACGAGATGCTGTGCCCAGAGGAACTGCTAATGCTGCTGAAAAGAATGAGGTATCTGTATTTTATTTTCTACTGAGTGTTACGGTCATGTCCTGCCGTGAGAAAAATCTGGTGAAGGTGATGCATCACATTCTGCATCTAAGTTGAATGCTGTAATCCTTTCATGCCGCACACCACTCTCCTCCCACAATCTGACATGAATGCCAGCCCTAGCTATTTTCAGAAGACCACCTCAAGCTTTCTGTGGCACCAAGTACTGAGGTCTAGTTTATTTATTTATATACATGTATTTTGGTTGAGTGGTAGAAGAGAGGCAGTTTTGGCTCTGAGACGCAGGTTTGTTCCTGTGCCCACTCCCTGCTGCGTTCAGGTGTTACTCCACAGCGCTGCTTGGTGGCAGAGGGCAGTACTGCGAGTGTTTGATTAGAGAATGAGAGGACCTAAATCCCCCAGGTTTGGGACCAGCTGAACTGAAGATCGCTAGGGAGGATTTAAAGATTAGACTCCCGTGCTTGTGTAACGCCCACTCATCTCCCTCCCTCTAACACATGCTCTTTCTCACTCCACCCCCCCAATCCCCATGTTCTCATTTACTTACTCTTTCTTGCCTTTTTGTTTTGGTGTCCCTGGGTTATTTTGGTGTATTGATTGTTTCCTGACAATCACTATTTTTGTCTTTTTATGAATCCGATTGTCCTCCATCTTTTAATCTACTGCTTTAACTGTGAAGCAGACTACCAAACACTTCAGTGCAGTAGGATACTGTGCATAAGGCATAAAATGTATTTGTCAAGGGTGTGCTGATAGCTCTCAGGTTCTGCTCCACTCTCCTTGTGAAATGAGAACTTCCTGCAGCTCAACCCTGGCACTTACTATGGAGCTTTAATGCTTAGCTAGGTCAAACCTTGGTTAATGAACCGGGCTGGTTATTAGCAAGGTGCCTTTTAACTCAAAGTGCCATTTAATGTCCCATTAATTCATCGCAGCACTACATCTTTTGAATGATTCAATCTCAGAGGAAATTATAGATGATTTCACACAGTTCCTGTCCACCTGACAGCACAATTTGTTTTTCCAGAGGGGGTGAGATTTCAATATTATGACTCAGTGTTTTGGTGAAGAAACTAAGCGCTTAGGTCTGTGTCAAAGATTGATAACCCTGTATCTCTACACTGAAGAAACTTAAAACCCTCTGTCTCCATTTTAATTATACAGTGTCTGTCCCCCTCTTCTTGGTTTGTAAAGCACTTACCTCTTATAGATGAAGGTAATACATTTAAATACACTGATCAGTTACCTGAGAAAAAGTTCCAGATGTTTGATCAGGGCTCGGAGATTCCTCTCAGGGATCTGCATCTTTCCCAGGATCTCAGGAAGCTTCACTGGATGAAAAGGCAGCAAGCAGGGGAATGTTAGCAAGTTGCACAATGGGAGAAAAAAAATAAATTACCATCAAAATAATAACAACAACCAAACCACTGAAATCCTATATAACAAGGGAGCTAGTCAGAGTAAATTGAGACACCAACCAAAAAGCCGCAACAGGTGCTGTGATCCGTACAGGTAGGAAGGTGGAGGGGGCTGGTCACTCAGAGGGTAGTTATCAGGGGTCAGCTTCCAGCTTAGGACCTGCTCGACAAAGCAAAGAAAAAAAAACATTTAGCTAGGTTTCATAAAGCCAAACATAAATCACAGGCTCCTACAGTACATTCAAAATGCAGCTCTGGATTGACTGCAGCTGATGTGATCCAAACTGGTTCATACACAGGGTATGTTACTAGGACTGACAATTTCAATTCATGCATGGGTAAATTCTCTTCCTGCAATGATGCAGGCCATTTATATGACTATCCTGGAGTCCTTGAGCAAGACATTGTTTCCCTTCCAGGTAACAGTACGTTCATCACACACAGTTGCATCACCTCATTAAGCTCATTGTTTCTCCGGCTCTCCAGGCCATAGAATGGCCCGCTTCGCTCTTTGCTTGGCGTCAAGGGCAATGGGGAAGATGAGCCACTGTGTACTGGGGTTTCTGGGTAAAGAGGAAGAACAGAAGAAAAAGCAACACATTCATAACAATGACCATCTTGCTATGTGCCTTATCACTGATAAACCAATGACAGCAAAAATTAATGCAGGTGACAATAAGTTCTGAAACACTTGAGAGGGGATGAATGTGAGAGGAAAGAAGGAGGATAATGCCATCTACTGGCCGAAACTGGTTATTACAAACAGAGCGAGTTGAACATTCATTGACACTGAATGTTGTCATGAAATGCATTATTTTGATATTAATCTGATCAGGTCGATAGATCTGTCTGACTGTGTACATCTTGACAAAGGTGCTGTTCCTGTTAAATATGCCTGTATTTTGAAATTTGTGCGCAAAATGTGTTGTTAAAAAAGTCTATACTCTGATGAATATAAACCTCACATAAACAGTATTCGGTCATTAATAAGGATGAGCTTCACAGACTACAAGCTGAAATCAACATGACACCACAAACAACCCTTTTTAGATATTATATTATTTAGATTTTAAAAAAATAATGTTGATGTCGAGTCATGTCATTCACAATATGCTGTTATATCATTTCTTAGTGTTTTTTAGTGAGTGTGAGCTTACTTCTTTCGAGATTGAGGAAGAACTTGGGCTGCGATGACGTGTCAACCAGACGTCGTTTGAGCTGCGGGGATGCTGTGGCACTGCCTCCACCTGGATGATTACATAAATCACACTTATAGCTTTGCAAAGAGATCGTAAATGACTACTAAACCATACAAGAACAGATCAAATTCCAATTTCTGTAAAAGTGCATTACCTCCACTACTTCCTTCAGCTGGCCTGTCACCTCCAGACGTGTTCCTGGTAGAGCGCCTGAGAGACTGGGACTGGTATGAGATACAGTCCATGTCAGGGTGGCGCCGGCGCTTCGGGGTGGGGGCTGGGGCGGTGGGGGTGGTGGCAGAGACGTCGCTAAGCGCCGGCTGGCTGTCTGTGGACTGAGGAGTAGGGGGGTTGTGTCCCAACGGGCTCGGGCTGCGCTCACGTTGGGTGCTTCAGAAACAAAAGGGGTGAACAAACTTAATATGCAGTATATCACAAACAAGCCGTGGCATCTGATACAGCACACATGACTTAACTCATCATGACACACTTACTTGCTGGAGCAGGGGGAGCTTTCATTCATGGCCAGAAAGAGCCTTGAGGAGCTGACCTTTTTGAACTGAGCTTGTTCACAGGGGTAGAGGAGGATCATGGGTAAGGTGAAGTCAAAGGTGATCCTCAGGCCGTCAACCATCTCCTTACACAGCTCCTCGCTTAATGCAAATAAAAATTTTTAAAGTTAATGTTCATAATCATATAACATATAAGCACATCTATTTCCATTGCACTCACCTCTTCTCTGGTGGCACTGGTTGTGGGCTGCTGCTCTGTGTGGTGCTCTGCTGCCGCCGGTACCTGTCATTGGCCATGAATGCTTTGTTGAGGGCAAAGTGTTTCACATAGGACTCCAGGATGTGCACGACATTCGTCTGACAGGGAACCATCACCAGCTAGGAGAGAAAGTAACAGCTGATTACAAAGGAGCCTCAAGCCACTTCCATGTAAGTAAGCTTCAATATCTCAGTATACCCAACAGAAGCACCAATATTGACCTAATCGAACTTTAAATGATGGATGGAATCAACATGAAATGCAAACCACTCAGCCACTCATTGCCTAATATCTGCTGCACATACCTTTTTCCTCTTGTTGATGTAGAAACAGTCATCCTCCAGTTTCTTCTTCAGAACATCAGGGATGCTGATGTCAACATGGACAACCTTCTCCTCACACTCCCTCTTGACATTAATGTCTGGTTCAACCCTCTGAAACAAGCAAGATTAGGATCCATCAGCCAGTTAGCACAAAAATATTGTCCTGAAAGCCTAAAATGTTAATGCTGGTCTGTATATTCAGATACAGATACAGGATTAAAAGGATCCACGTCACCATTTTGTTGATATCCTCAGAGAAGGTGCTGTCCCCACTATTTGAAGATTCAGGGTCAGAATCGTCGCCGTCACTGCTCTCTGAAGACGAAATCAAACCTGGAGAATGAGACAAAACACAGACAGATTAATTTGATTGCCGAGGCGAGACTGGGAGCAAAAGACAGAGAGAGATTTCTCACATGCGTCATCACTGTCGTCCTCCTTAGGGAGAGTCTTCAGAGAGGATTTAGTACCAGACTGACGACGACGCCTCTTCGCCCATCCTTTTCTCTTCCTACCATGAGGAAAGGAAACAAAACACACACACTATATTAAACTCAGGTATAATATGTATGTAAAATCTTTAAGAAATCTTCTCTATAGCCTGTTCAACAAGTAATAAAATCCATGAGTAGTTTTCACATTGCATATTTTATCTTTACTTTCAAGACTGATTCAACAAACATAATATGAACTTACATGCGACCTAGAGCTTTGCGAGCCAGTTTACGTTGCAATTTACGATTTTCCTCAGTGTCCCTTAGGACATGATCCTCTGCAGCCCAACGATCCCAGCTACACAAACACAAACATAAAAAAATACAAAAAATAAATCATGCTTGAAGTAGGCAGATTAGAGTAGATGATGTGTTCATCTACCATTAATAAAAGAGAGCCAGTGTAATATCACCTTCTGTTCCAGCCGTTGAAGTGAATCAGGTACTTTGGGATTCTTCTTCCATGTTCATCTGTACCTATTAAGATATCAAGGACCTGTAATGAGAACACACAACATTAAGTCAAATATTTAAGTCAAGTTAGCAGATGCAAAATGTAAATTTATCATTATTTACTTATAATTTAAATATTTACAGTTTTTGAGTTATTACACGTTCAGTTCCTTATATTTCAAAAGGATATCTTGTACTTTTTACTCAGCTGTGTTTTATCATGCCTTTGCAAATCAAGATTTTTAGAATGTACATAATGTGCAAAATGGCCATTCAATTATTTATCAGAATGAAATATGCCCTTTAAATTACACAATATGTCACCTAGCATCAAATACACCAGCTACATAACTACAACACTTCTCATCTTTCTCAGCACTTTAAGTAGCCACATTTAGCTGCAAAAATGTTAAACGCAGGACTACATATAAATTACTATTTCACTTTGATGTGTTCCTACTTAAGTACAAACCCTGAAGCTTCTTACTACAATAACACCCTCAAACAAGCAGCTAAACAACAGTTGAAACCAACTGTTAGCTAGTGTTGGTTAGCAAAAGCCAAGCTATAATGAGTTGCTGTGGACATGCCCTGAATTACCCTCTATTAGCGTTAGCTAGCTAGCTAACCAGCCAGCTAAAACGACGTTGCGCACTTAACATAATATTCGTAACTTGGCTGGAGCATTTCTGCCTGTTTGAAACAGAGCAACATTATATTCTGAAGTTGCACGCAATGGTATTAAAATAGCCAGACAGCAGTAACTGGTGCATTACAACGGTCAGTGTTGGCCGAGTTAGCAGGGAAGATGTTGGTGCGTTTGTTTATTAGGTCTTGACATTAAACTGCTTTGGGTAATAGCCACCCAGCTATCAATAACGTTACTTTACTGTTTCGACAATGATATCAAACGTTTGCTTGCATTACCTTATACATGCATTGGTAACAGCTTTGGCTGCAATGCCTCATTCAATAGTCCTCTTTGAAATTAGCAAAGAGCCAAAAAATATCATAATTGTCTTTAAGTTATTGCCTAAATCATGCGCTTCAACAACAAACATGCAATCAAACGTACCCGGAAACCATGCGAGAAACCGTAACGCTTAGCGTTAAACTGAGAAGCTAGTGCTATTTTTCTGAGGCCTGGGTGGTATTTACAGTCGGCTCTTACATCCTGCACCTTTCAGGAACAACGCTACTTTTCAAGTATAAATTATTCGTTTGAACAAAGTCGAAACGTCGTGGAGCTACATCAGTTTGCATAAAATGTTACCTTAGCGTCATACAACACTTTAGCCTTGGTAGGGTCGGGTTCAAAGCACAGGACTCTTTCTCCTTTGTGAAATTGATATTTAATTCCCCGCGAATTCATTTGTTCATGGCGACGTGTGGGAGAGGAGGCATCGATCTGGACCCTATAAACTCCTTAACCCTTTCCTTGCCAAACACTTTTTTTCCGTGAGGGGTCTCCCACCAAAACAGACTGTGGAAGGATGGCGCTGTTGTGGGATACATGCCGCTGCCTTCAATGACTACTCGTAATTTCTCCCTCTATAGGCCCCGCGGTAATAGCGATGGGTCGTGTAATACACAGTAGGTCTAAATTGTTTATGTTTGCACACAGACGAAACCAAAGGCTAAGTGAGTGCAGTAAAAGAATAGGAGAGTGTTTGCCATACACATTCATTACGAAACCAAGCATGAAACTATACATTTGTAAGAACTTGGAGGCAGCAAAATGAAAACCAGAGGACGCTGTATGAGGATCATTCTCTGCGATCTGGGAACAAATCTGTATCTATATTCTTAATTGTGCACTATTCTTTATAGCGTTGCTTTTGACCAAAGAAATACGCCACAGCACATACAATCACCACATTTCCAATAGATATGAAGGCAACACAAAAAACCCGCGATTTGATCAGTTGAAATGATCTCTCACGGACACCGTACTGGTAGTGCAATTTCAAATTGCGGCAAGCAGATGTCAGTATAAGAGCACAACAAGTCTACATGAGGTGAGTGCCACATTTGTTAAATCACCACCAAACTGATTTTGTTCTGTTTGTTTACTTAACTTCAGTGTATGTTTGCAGGAAACATTAGCTTGTAGCATGTAACACTACTGAAGCAACATAAGACATCATTAGGTTTCCAAACTGATGTGGATGGACACTTCACATACACACCTCTGTAATCTGCACACCCACACAAAAAAGGCACTAAAAGGGTCCTCTCACAGAAAAGGAAAGCCATCTGTGTTCGTTTTGGTATCCATAACATGAAAATTATTAATAACCTCTGGGCAATACATAACCCTATTGCAAACAGCCCCAACTACAAACCTGCTGATCAAACTCAAAGATTAAACCTGCCTATACAAATCAAGCAACCTGGGTATCATACATTCTATACTTTAGAGGACCAAAACATGTTGTTTTTGGTATTCACAGTTTTGGGAAAGACCCTTTTCCTTGAGGCAAAATACAGTAAAAGAAAATTCACCATGTCTCAATAATCTAATCTTCCTCTATTGGAACAATATGGGGGCTCTTAAACATATATAGTATGGGGATGTGCACATGAGCAGCCAGGAACACGTGAAATCTTTGCTCAGAATTTGCTCTAGGGTACAAACTGCATGTGTGCGTGTCCAATCTCAGACTTTAATCACTTAAAAAAAGATCAGATTATTCATGTATAGGAGTAATAAATCAGGATTAATACTGATCTTTCCTCTTTGCACCATAAATAATGTTAATTGTTTTTAACAGATAAAAATAGACCCTATATCACTGGTTTATTGTTTCATATTTCATACCAGTCATTTGATTCCTTTTGTTCCTGACCTTGTAACCTTTTCATTCATATCTGTCTTAAAGCCTTGGACAATGAAATGCACAATGATCCCCAGCACAGGAAACCGTGTCTCTGCAGCTGTGGCTGAATCTAGCCTCATTTTGCTTAAAATGGTTTCAGGCAGTGCAGCTCTACTATTGTATACCAAATATGGACAGTGTGTATATAGCACTAAACGTGACTGGCTGAAGTGTAGCCCTGTTGATTTACTCTCCTTCCCTTCGACCCTGACCGCATCTGATATATTTTGACAGTCATGTCAAATGATCACTGTTTCACATTAAATGTTTTCCATGGTTACACATTAGTAACCTGAGACCCTGGATGGCCAGTTTGTCTTTAACGTATGATGAAGAGTTCGAAGGCAGCAAAATGGAAAGTCAAGGATGCTGCAAGGGTCTATAGGCTACTTTAAATCTGTGGTATGGGAACATATCTGTTACTCAATTATGCACTTTTCATCCACATTACTGTTATTTTTGGCTTTTAGAAGCAGTATGGGCACAGTTCAGGGCAATAGTGCCCCAAGTGCTGGCCTCTCTCCATTAGTTTTTTTCTATAAACTAATGCAAAACACCATGTTTTCATTCTATAATTTCTGCTTCTGTGTTTTCACTCAGTCTGCGTCTCATTCTTTGCCCCCACGGATTGTTTTTAGAAGGGTCGAATCTATCTCAGCTGTTATCAGTGTCATGTCATGCTGCGTTGTGTGTATGTGTGCGAGTGTGTCATGCAGCGCAGCTTCATAAGCTCCTTTATCAGCCGACCCGGCACCCTCCTCTCCAGACTCCTGCTGTCTCTTTTCATTTTTCCCATACTTTCACACACTGGGCCACACATAGTCCCGCTCCCTCGCTTTCTCTCTCTCTCTCTCTCTCTCTCTCTCTCTCTCACACACACACACTCACACACTCTCTCCTTTAAACAAATGCACACAGCCATCTTAATGGGCTGAAATGAGCTCTCCCACAAGCATCTGTGTCAACAAATGTCTGTCATATAGCCTCATACACAGGTGTATAAAGAAAGACATTGGCTATTAATCCTATAGCTCATTTATTGTTTAGCTAATAATAGCACACAGCAGGCTTCACTGATAGGCCTATTATACCCAGACAGCGAGGTGGATTAATGTGAGACAAGGATTAATATGCCTATTTTCATCCCTGGCTAAATCATGTCTGTCTGTATGTATGACCTTCTGCCTGTCTGATTATTGTGGCAGTCTATTCACCTAATTACCCTCATGAAAATGAGCTTTTTAATTATAGAAGCTCATCTCTCCCCACATTTTTAACTGCAGAGACAGCAGAAAGTTAAAGTTAGCAGCATCAAAGTGGTGCTGAATTGTTTCAGGAGAAAGTGAATAAAAATGATGCTTTTCTGAATGGACTTTGGTGGATGAGATTAGTCATAATCTGGGTGTAATTTACACTTTATCAATGGAGGAAAAAGTTTAATCTTAATGCAAATTCACTTGGAGAGTTTAAAAAGAACATCTGCATCTTCTTAATAATGTGATACTCTGAAGTTAAACTGGTTTTTAAGCAGAAATGACAGGAAATTACAGTATGCAAGCATTCACCCCAAGTGTTGTGACCCCCCCCAACACACACACACACACACACACACACACACACACACACACACACTCTCTCTCTCACACAGTCTCCTCACTCCACTCTAGTTTTGCAGTGCCCAACGTGCAGAAGAACGCAGCGGAGGGAAAGAAGATTTGACTCGCTCCTTCTCCACACTGCGCAGCATCTGCAGCCAAATGCGTTGCATTCCAGCTCTCCAGCTTGTACTTGGAGCTTCCATTTGATGGGGCAACACCGAAGTCCTCTTTTGTAGTTGGGAGGTTTTAGAGAGAGCAGCGCTGATGTGAGATCCGAAATAAGGAGACATGTCTGCCGCTCAAGGACTTCTCAACAGCGTCTTCTCCTGCTCTTCTCCTGCGTCCAAAGCCATGACCAAGCGGAGGCTCCGCCAGACCCGCAGCCTGGACCCTGCAATTATAAGACACTGTGGCACCGGTACTGAAGGAGCAAGTGGGGCACCAACTTCTGGAGCGCCAACGGCGGCGGCGGCGGTTACGGACGCAGGTGCGTCTCCGGAGAGCTCGGCTGCGAAGCCGTCTTTACGCACCAAGATCCCGACACTTAAAGAGCCCATAACCCCGTCCTTATCTTCCCCCTCCATACCTCTGGATGTTTCTCCATCCTCCAACTTCCACTTCGACTACGACGTGGTGAAGCGTGCCAAAAGGAATACCGCCGGGGATTTACCGTTTCTGGTGAGGGGACCCGGTGCCGCGCCGTCCGGGAGCACCGGCACGCTCTTCTCCCCGCGGAGGTGGCTCCAGAGGAAAGTGCAGCCGTCCAGCTCTCACGCTTACGTTGTGTGGAAATCAGAGGTAAAGTTTCCATCACAGTAAAATACGCTTTTTTTCATTTGTGTAACTGAGTCACAGCTTTTACAGTAAAGAGTTTGTGGTCGGTGGAATGATTTATAAATGACCATCATAAGGAAGTCAACAATCTGCACAAACTCAGCCTTTTCCCCTTTATTTCCTCACTGAGTTCCTCTCTGTACATGCTCACTAAACTAAGCTGTACAGTACAGAAAAGTGGCTTAACGGAATTTAGGTGCTCTCCAATTCCATATGACAGCTCCTGGAATAATTAGAAAAAGCAATCAGCAGACTTCACACACTGTTTATTTCTGCTATGCCAGAGGACACATCTGCTGAAAATCTCTTTCAGGAAAGCCAGGCTTTCCAAATTGCACATCTTTGACTCTTGGACCCAGAAACTTTAGTCTGTACATGCTAAAAAAAAAAAAAAGCGGGCATTAACAGACTCAAGACATCATGACTTGAGTGGAAGATGTTGGAGCCCAACTGGAAGATTTATGGGTTTTCAAGGAGGGGAGTTGTTGACCTGAGTCTGACATCTGCACCTGGAAGCCATCCAGTATTAAACCAGTACACCACAGCCTACAACTAGAGCAATTGTCTTGCCCAAGGGCACATGGGTAATTATGTAGGGAAGGAGGAGTTAGGCCACTAATTCCACCTGGATTTTTTTTTTTTTTTTTCGTGGTTGGTCATTGCTGTGTGTTTTCAGTCCTTGTGAGAGTCACACCTTACACAGAGGTGCTTCTGGGAAAGCTAAAGAAGCTCTTATGGAGCTTTTAAGGATTAAATAATTCTAACAAAAGGTGCAATGAAGTGCACAGATACCTTTTCTCTCATAATCCTTTATTTTTCTCCTACTGTAACCAGTTCAGCTTTTGTCTTCATATAGGCTTTAAACTGAGTGTGAATAAGGTGAAGGTAGCGTATTAAATCCTTACCAAAACATACTTGGGTGACTTATGTTTTAGCAGGGGGGGGTTTATAGGCTGCATAGTTGGCACAAGTCCACATGCAGTGGTGGATGATTTTCCGGCTTCTTTTGTGGACGTACTCTCTCTTACTCTTCCTTAGTTGATATGTATTTTGCTTGTCTAGCTGAGTGTGTGGGTGTGTACATGCAGCAGCAGCAGCAGCAGAGGAGCGCGTGTGTGTGTGCTGATGTGAGGGGTCTTAAGGACACATGGCCCGGGATTCGGTTCTCACGACTGGGAGCGGTCACAGGGTCAAAACCACGCGGCCCTCAAACAGTTCTCCCATCATTTCCTATTACAAAGAACAGCTCCAGCTTCACTCTCTCTGTCTCTTGCAGCATGCCTCTCTTTCTTTCTTTCTTTCTTTCTCACACACACACACACACACACACACACACACTCGTACAGAGGCACGCATCCACACTCTCTTTTCCTCCCTCTCTTCCTCTCCGAGATGTCAAGAAGCTCTCACTCGAGTTTCCCACAACTGTAGCTCTATTTTCCATGGTGTTTTTACCCCCACCCCCCTCACCACGGCCCAGTGAGGATAACATGAGGCCATCAGTTTGGAGTCATTAGTACAATCTGGACCATGAAGTTATTGCACCTCTGAGTGTTCGTAAAAATACAGAGCCAAGAAGTGTTGCAGGTCTGCTGGGATGTTTCACACAGAGCTGGGTGTGAAGTAAAATGAAGTGTAAACAATGGCCTTACATTGGGCATGTACTGAATGTGGCGAAGGTGAGATTGGTGTAGTTGCAATGCACTTTTTTGTCCAAAACAAATCTGAAAATTGAACATAAACTAAACATGCATCTTCCATATGCTTCCATTTGTGGCAAATGCATATTTAGTTGAGTTACATAAGAAAAAGACAGTTTTCTCTGGCAGTTACTGACAGGAGGTGTCAGATATGGCTGTAATCGACAATCTGATACTGGTTTTAGTAGGAAGTGCACCCTGTCTGTTGGCTGTGACGAAAAAGAAAACAAGAAGTGTCTGTTCAACACAGGCCTTTTGTCCAAGTTAGGGCGACAGCAAGGGAACAAGTGTTTGCTCAGTTCAATTACACCTCTATTTAACTGTCTGTAGCCTGCATCTCCAGCTTCTGTTTCCTCTTAAGGTTTACAATTTGCCAGAGTTTGGGAGTGTGTTTTTCCATGCTGAGATTGCAGTTGACAATTGATATTGGTATTGACATTTGGATACTTAACAATGCACCCAAACAAGTAATTTACAAGTGGGCAAACATGTACGCATACACTCCTTACACTCTGCTCCAAAGCCTTGTGCACAGGCCCTGTCTGCATAATGGTTCTGCTCATGATCTAGCTGTTAAAATGGTCCCAGTTTGCAGCTCCATTACCACATGCTGATGATATAACTCTGACCAAAAAACAAAGGTGGTGAAATGACAAGTGAAGTAAATGTAATATAAATAAATTCAGTACCAAAAAGGGTATTTCAGTTGGGGGACTTAGTATGGGTCACTCTAGATTCACTCTACATTTCCCATAATGCAATAGTGTTCACTACAAACTTCCTGACTGGTAAACAGCCATATTCCACACTCAGTAAAAAGTCCAAGCTGAGACAACCCTGATGACTTCACTGTGACACGTCCAGTGTTACTTTCCCAAGTACCACCAGAGCCACAGAAGAAGTGTTTTCACAAGCCGAGCCGAGCCCTGAATGACAGACGCATTAGACTGATGTCTAAAATCAGCGGCGTGCCCCTTTAAATAACCATGGGATTGTCTTTTTTGGCTTGCACCATGATTTAAATACCTGAAAAATCAGGGTACTTCATCACCAAAACTTCCCAAAACCCACAATTGTTTCACATTCTGGAGCAGCGAGTGATTAAACTGTGTGTCCATGTGTGTTTGTGTGTGTGCTCGAAGGGCAACCTTTGCAGATTAGTGTATGCCTTTTTAAGGAGGGAGACAGACAGGGAGGCTGAGAGAGACAGAGTGAAGGGGAGAAGCGGAGACAAAGTGGCAGATGTAATGGTTTACACAAAAAGCAACGCATGACAGTTATATTGCCCGTGATTGCTTAATAGTCTTTTTTCCACAGCCAGGTTTGTTGATGTTGAAAGAACAATGACGCAGAAGAAATCATCAGAAAGTACCCTCTGTGTTATTACAGTAGGACGGGTCAGTGACTGGAAGTGGTCCTTCTTGCGAAGTGATTGGCTCTAAAGTCAGGTATCGTATCAACACGGCCTCGCAAAATAGCACAGGTTTAAAAACAGTGTAGGTTTTTACAGGAACGCTGACACACTGGAATTTATAACTTTAGCTCGTACGCTGAACCTACACAGTGTTTCATACCTCATTCAGATGTACACACACACACACACACACAAAGGCTCACGGAGGAAACAGTGGTCGGCTAATTTAATCCTGCTTGTTTATGGGGCGCCAGAATGTTGACATTGTACAGTCTATTTTTAGACCCACTAACCCCTAATACTTTAGAAAAAAGTGACTAAGTGAAGAAAATCATTCCAAAATGAGATCCCCACAGTTAAAATAAGCTGCAGCTATTGCTACTAAATGATTGATAACACATGATTTGAGGCAATTTAGCAGTGGTTCTTTGAGGTCTGCGTTTTGTCCTCTGACACTGTAATCTGCATGCATTTACAACCACAATCAAAATGTTAGACCCACAGACTAACACTAGTAGACTTAATGGAAAAGGGAGGGGGGAATCTGCAGGTCTGCTTTCCTCAGCCTCATGAGTAATCTAATCTAGTAAGTCAATAAAAGGTAATGCTAGCTGTAAAGGCTAAAGAGGTGCTATTAGTGTATAACAGTTGATCCCGAACTTTTATTTTAGTGACACCTATGAAGACAGATTGGTACTATTGTGTGTTTGCACAAAACAAATCCCAGTTTCCTATTGCTAATATATAATCTAATGTATGGTCATGACAGCTGGAAGGTTTAAAATCTAGAATATCCTACCTCTAGGAGTTGGAAATATGGACGCTGTCTTGTTTGGTTGTTTTCTGAGATGCAGTAAAACTTTCTGAATCACTGCAAAAGGATGTGAAGAGGGGAAAAACCACATAAAACACAGTGTTTACTGAAGTGTCAGCACTTGACCATCTAACATTTAGACTACACAGCTGCTTGCATGTAATTGTTACCATTCTTAAAATTCTCTAAATGCCCTCATGTTAATTTATGTTTATGCATCATTACTGAACTACGTCAGCATGCTCAGAGATGGGAGAGGAAGTAAAGAAACACTTTGATAAAGTGTTAACCGTGCTTGTCAGGATCAATAAATATGTAATTCTCAGTCACGCAAACACCACAATTCTATAGAGTAATATTGGCCAGTCAGTTGGTGCACCAACCTCAGTTCAGACAGAAATATGTCAACAACTATTTGACCAATTGCTATGAAATTCTAAACAGACATTCAAGGGCCCCAAAGGATGAATCCCTGTGAATCTGGTATTCTACTTCAGGTCAAACATTATGCTTATCCTGGGAAATATCTCAACACCCAGTAGATGGATTGGCACAAAATTTGGTATAGATATTCATGGTTCCAAGAGGATGCATCCTAATGACTTTGTGATCCTCTAACTTTTCCTCTAGCACCTCCATTTTTAACTAATGACACTCCCATCAACCTCAGCTATACTTTGTAGTGTTAATTGGCTAATGTTAGCATGCTGACGCACTAAACTAACATTACAACAGACATTACACTAGCTATCAGCATGTTAGCACTGTCATTGTGAACTGTGTGCTATCTTGTTGAATGTACAGAAAGAATCACTTCCCATGATGTGCGAGGATGCACTTCACTTACACAGTACTGAGGGAGATGGTTCAGTTAACAGTCGTCTGAACTAAATTCACCTGCTCTTTCAGTAAAAGTCATTTGGTGGAGAAAGATTGAAAATGTTTCCTTTAAAGGTAACATTTACAAAATTCTCCAGTGTTAATAATTAAACACAACCATAATTAGCTGCTCAAATCCATTTAAGACAGTTAGTTGGCTGCTGGGTAAAATGTCCTGTGTAACATTACTGTGATATATTTTGATAGAATCCCCCGCATGGTATGTGAAATATCTAATTAACAAAACATTTGTGTTGCAAGCTTATTCATCTTGTAAAAACAACACAGCTGCTAGTGTGATGTTTCATTTATCAGAAGTCATGCATTCTGATTCAGCCTCCACGCTTTCTGCAGTATTTGATCTGATCCACATGTTTGCCATTGTTTATGATGTGAACCATCCAAGTGGGGGCATTGATTCAGGTCAGTGCTCTCTGTCAATGAGCCAACTTTTTTTTTTCTTTTACCAAAAGTGGTCCACATTGAAGTGTTTCTAGCAACAGTAACACGTGGCAGGAGTGTTGGAAAGAAATGATGCAGTTGAAGCCCCTAATCAAAATAGGAGGACAGATTTAGCATCTTTTCACTGCTTAACTGTTCAAAAAGGATTTTTAGATTTTGTTACATTTGGACCGCACTGCCAGATTCTCTTGCAGGACCTTTCTGGCAATTCTAAGGTCCAAGTGGAAGACTAAAAAGCAAGCATGCCTTTGCTGTCAGCACCCTGAGCCTGCCCAACGACATCAAGCTATCCATATCCGCCTGCTGTTGATTCTGAAGTTTCATGGAGGACGTCGGCAACACTAAGCTCAGATTCAAATCAGTTACAATTTATCATTTTATGGTGAAAAAAGTCTCCATCTCTATGCTCCGCATATTTCAAAATCATATTTTCTGGCAGAAACAGTGTTTGATGATCAAAAAAACTTTAGCGGAACATTCCTTTAACTCCCTGCTTGAAACTAATTCAACATTTTTCTCATCACTGTTTGCTTTGTAACTTTATTTTGAAGGCTGCAACTATCAATCATTGTCATTATTAATTTATCTATTTTCTTTCTTTAATCACAGGAGGCAACCAACACAGAAACAGAAGTCTACATAATTCATATTCCTGTCATTGGAATAAAATGAGTCGCATATACACATATAGTTCATACTAACACTTGCTCTTGCCATTGCTGTACTTAAGAAAACATGCTCTCTCTAAGGTTCTCTCAGTTGCTCATCAAGTTTAATCATCTAACAGGTTTAATAACTCTAATGAAAATCAAAACTAAATACACAACATTAAAAGCAATGCAGGCAAGATATATAAATGACTTTATTAGCAGCTGATACTGTGTATTTGATACTCTGTGTCATTATATTTTCTCTTGGACATGCTCTAGGGAACTGAGAGGCTTGAACTTGTGAACCCGACTGCTATCCATTTTGCCTTTCCTCCCTGATTTCCTCCCTAAGTGAGGAGGCTGCGCTGGAGGAACAAGACCCGATGGTTTGAGCATTTGTGGAATGCTCGCACCAAAATACACATTAAAAACAAATTCACACATTACCTCGGGCAGTACAGTCTTTTAGCCCACTAGTATCACTGTAGCAAGAGTGCAGACCTGGTGGATTATAATGCAGATCAAGGAGTCAAATATAGGATGTCATCACGCTGTTGCAAGAGCCTCCGTCAAAACACCGAAACTGTGATGGAACACAGGTTGATTTTCTTGGCTTACGGAAGAAGTTTCTGACTTGGATCTGTTCACAGTTGTCTTAAAGTTGTAGTCTGATCTCATGGCATCCTCACTTAAAGGCCTTCTGGGTCAGCTTTTATTATATAGCATGGATTTTCTTGTTGCGTGTGTTCAACAGTTTTAGCAGAATGAACTAAGACGCCGCTTAAAAAACACCTCTGAACCTGCTGTTTCTTGTTGCTAAACATTCCTGCTTATGGCAAAGATGACCTCAGCAGCATGTTCTTGTACAGGTCCCCTCCTGGGAAAAGCTCTGGATTTATGTATGTGGGTCTGCAAGGGCCTATAGTTTGATTATGGTCCTTATTAAGTTTAATGAGCCTGGTTGTTAACATGTACAACCTACTGACAGACCAGAATGCTGTCTGCTTCCTATGTAAGCTTTCATTATATATTGCTGTAGTTAAATGATATTTTCTGGTCAGTATTGGTAGATTGCTCTCCATATGAGTATACAGTGGAACAATAAAAATATATTGCTTTTTATTGTCTGAGTAATTGTAATTGCTTGGTATGATTACTCTTACTCAGCAAAATACCTGTTGAGACAGTTGGAAGAGTCTATCCCATGCTAAGCTGGATTTATACAGTACTTGATGCAAAGGTTGCAGTGATGGGTACGCAGCAATCTCACTGGCGATATATACAGTTTTAACAGTACTGCTTAAAGCTACAGTATGCAAGTTCTGGAAATCAAGCTGGTGCCACCACTCAGCTCTTCCCTCTCCACCCCCCCTCTGTACGCTCCACCGCAGACCTTGACCTATCGTACATCCTCGTGTTCGCTGTCTCAGCTAATGCAGGAATCGGGAGCTTTCCAGCCTATGAATCAGTCATACTGACGCCAGCCAATACTAGCTCGAAGCCTCAGTGTGGGAGGAGTAGCAGACCAGAAGCTTGTACATATACCGACTTTGACCTTCTCTGAAAGGAATATCTCTGCACAGTGAGCCTGGGTCACAGAAACCTTTGACCTCTCACCTCCTCACATTAAGACAGCATGTTTCAACTAAAAATGAACTGTGAAGTTACATTCTGTAAGCTTTAATGCTTCACTGTCAACAATCTCTACTAGCATCAGAAACTTGTAGAAGACAACATCAGTGGCTGCAGCCAAAGCTGACCAGTCATATTCTAACCCCAACCCTAACAGCCATGCATGGCTATTGTAGCTCTGTGCATAAGCTAGCCACTCCTCTTTCACTATATACAGTGAAAGAGGACTTTACATATATACATATATATATATACAAAACATATTTTGTACTGGCATCTTTGGTGTGCTTCTGCTTGTAGTGCAATTCACTCAAGCCCGTGTCTTGTACTGTAAAGCAATATCCCTTTGTGCCTTAAATTGATCAGACAAACTAAGACAGCAGAGCACACTGTATAAAATGCAATAAAGAGGCCAAAAGGATATGACACCAACATTTGATTCCAGATGTTACTAGTGTCTGAGAGAGACCTCAACACACTGTGTAATGTGTGTGAAAAAAATTATTCAAAGCCACCTCTCATTTGTGCGCAGAAACATGATACCTCACAGGGCAAATTTCTGACAAGTTTGCATGATATTCTCTTGAAAAGAACCATATGAAACAGCGGGCTTTGTTTGGGAGTGTTTTGCTTTAGCAATCTCACATCTCCTTTGGGATGTTTTCTCAACAATAAAGGAAAAAGAGAGCAGCTTGAAATAGAGACGGCTGAAAAGTAAACATTAATTTCCGCAGCCAGAATCTCTCTCTGTCTGTTCCAGATTAAACCGCTCCTCCAGTGAGAAAGCAGCAGTGTTGAGTTACTTTTTGTGCGCTTCAATGTGTTTTGGTGTGTGTGGGAGAGAATCCAAAGGCAGTGGGTGGATGATCTAATTGTGCACTTTTAGAGTCTTGAAGGCAAATATGTCCATCCCCTTGTGTATTTGTGTGTGTGTGTGTGTGTGTATTACAGTGACCCCTATGTCCACTAATGATCTCTCTAATGTGGTTTGTCATGAGCCAGAGGGAAAGCATGAATAAGATCCTCTCACATATGCCATGGTGTGTTAAGTTTACAACTTCCTATCTTTGTATTCATCTCAATCAGTGTCAACTCTGGTGATGTGATGCTCACACTGGGTGAATTTCACATCATCTCATAAAACACCTGCTCTTTGTCTAATGTTGAAAAACTAACATTTATATAGACAATGAAAAAATAGTGGTTGAGTATATTTAGTTATCCCAGAATTATCGCAAAGTTTTTTTTAAACTTTGGTTTTGAATTTCTTTGGATGGATTTTTAAAGCAGATACATTTAAAAAAATTGGGAGTAGAATTTGATTGACCAAAGTAGTGCCTTACTCTTTGATAATGCATTGCATTGGACTGCATTCATCCATTAAATTTTCAAACCTGTCTCATGGAAGTTCGTGAAAAGACTGTGGTCTGATTTAAAATAGCAAAAGTTCACAGTGACTTCAGACACAACAAGTTGATTAAAATGTAACCAAAACCACAGTCTTTCTGCTTTAACTTTGTATGCCCACCATCTACCCCAACCACATCTTAGCGACTATGTTGCCATTAATGAATGTAAATGAATGAAATCAATAGATTCAATTTCGGTACTATTTCAGGAACTGCCATGAGACAGGGTTGATTTTTTTGCCCTCTTTTTTGCCACGGCTTGTTTACAACCGGTGTGATCTTTTGGGTACTTGTGTTCCTTGGTCCGCCTGACGTTGTCAGCCTGTTCCCAGAGTTCAGCACTCACTTTGGTGAGCACGATCTACTGATAGGTCAAATGGCCAGAGCAACTAACATAAGTTTTAATAAATCATAATCATCTACCTTGATGTTTTGCTTAGGGTTATGGATATACAATAGGTTGAGTGCTCTTGTTTCAGCTGGTGTGTGTACATGCGTGCACCAATCTTCATAAGGAACATCAAGAGGATACGGCATGTTCATATCCTGTCCCTTCACTAAAATATGAGCCCAAAGGAATAAAA
This sequence comes from Lates calcarifer, assembly GCF_001640805.2. Classification (NCBI taxonomy): domain Eukaryota; kingdom Metazoa; phylum Chordata; class Actinopteri; family Centropomidae; genus Lates; species Lates calcarifer. The sequence goes on from NC_066854.1 coordinate 8,124,599, forward strand.
TCCAATTTTGTTTTTGATTTTATCAAGCTACGGTTTTTATCTGAATGTTGGTTTGTAAAATTGGTACATCTGAGTTCAGCTTAGGACATCTTGCTTACAGCCCTCACAGATGTATTAGATCCTAGATCTTTATTTATTTATTTTTTTGTCTACTCAGTTTTACGTGGGTTTTACTTCGCTCTTTCTCTCTTTGGTTTGTGTATATTAATTACTTGTATATACTCCCAAGCATTTGACCTCAGTGTCATGCCTCCCTTTGCATGCCTATTTATTACTGAAGTGTAAAACTGTTTCATGCTGTATTTAGTGAGGATTAACCGAATGTTCCTGCTCACACATGCAGGATTTAGGCTACTCTGAGAGCTAAGCTTTGAGAATTAATACCTGTGAGTGTGTGCGCTTTTGTGCATGCATGTGTGCGATTTTACCTCACCTCACTTACCAAGCGTCTCCTGATCAAATATACCTTCAAATACTTGGAAAACCTGTTTCAATAAGCCATGGTTTTGGGAGAAATTGTGCGTTTTTCTTGGTGCACTCCCTTCCTTGTGTGCATGTGTGTGTTACTCCAGTCTCTTTCAGCGGGGAGGTTTAGGGAATTATTTATTTGGAATTCCAGGTCAGCACTGCATGCCGAGGCCCCGGGGCTCCTACTGAAAGAGGGGTGGCTACTGACAGAGTGACCCCCGACTTCCTCTCCTCTCCTCTTCACCCACCCATCCCTTTTCTGCCTAGTTTAATTTTTTTTCCCCACAGAACCTCACTCCTGTCCATTCTTATGCTAAATGCAGCAACTGAAGCAAAAACATGAAATCACACAAGCTTGAGTTTACCTTATAGGAAACAAGAATCAATCTGGGATCAAAGCCTGAGTTTGTTGGACAGGTCCGGCTTTGCCCTTCCAAAGAGTACACTGAAAGCATGCTGCAATTTGTTCTCGGATATGAAGGTTCCTTTGAACTGACCTGCCTGAGGAGCTGAGGGCAGCTAAATGAGTGTCATCTTTCAAGCTGCTGTGTAAAACTCTCCTTTTATGGACCATTGTTTCTGTAGTTTCCACTTCTTTTCCTCCCTGACCTCACTTTCTTGTCTCAAAAAGTAGTAGTCAGATTGCCACGGGTTAGTGTGTGGCTATTCCTGGTTCCCAGAGGGTGAATCTTAATGTTTCTGATGACCTCCTAACCTTTAATCTAGCTTTACAATCAGGCCAAAACCACCAGAATCTATTTGTACATTGAAACATTTTAAGACTGACTGGGCCTATGAATCGCTTCTCTTTTTGACTCCCTTTGTTGCTACTCTCAGGACAATGTCCATTACATGTCATTTCCATGAAATTTTCAGAGCACTTTTAGAGGAAAAAGCCTCTTGATTACATAGTTTAGCTTCTCATTTTCTCTCATAGGCTACCAGTAAGGAGTAGCCAACTATCAATATGCTCTGTTGATATGACAGAGTGGACACAGACAGCAAATGCATACGTGCACTAACATAGAACCTGTGATTGCAACTCTAAAAATAATTTTCTTTAAGAGAGGGGAGAAGGGCAGAGACACAATTGGACAAGAAATTTGCATTGAACTAAGTATGATATCTCCTTTGGTTTTCCAGAATGTCTCTCTCTCTCTCACACACACACACTTCAGAGTGAGCCATCTCCTTCCCCCGTGTCTTATCTCCCCTGCTCTCTCCTCGCTCCTCTTAGCAAGAGTCACCATTATCTGCTGGGAGTAAACTTGGGCTCAAACAATTGGCCAACACTGACTGAATTCAGTTGGCCTCATCTTTGGGAGTGTATCCATAACAGCTTTGAGTTGTAACTCAGCTGTGTAGTGAAGTGCAACATAAACACTGGCTTGTTCTGTTTTTGTGCAGCCTGGAAATGCAGAGGAGAAACATCCATATTGCAAGCTGGTTAAAGAGGCAGTCAGTTAGCTGCTAGTTTTTTTAAGGGTCAAACGGTCAGTAGGGTGGTAAAGATTAGAATTGAAGTCGTGTTAAGGTTAATACTCGAGTGACACTTCTACAGATACTCTATACTTACTAATGAATTTATCACAATTTAAACATCTGTTAGGCATAGAATCAGACAAATGACAAACTCTTCTCATCAAGAGCATCTCTTTTGTGACTGTCCATCTCTCTAGCTTTCCTGAAAGCAAATCCTCATCATCCAGGGATACATATAAATATGACTCCAGGCCCTGAAAAGCAAAGTGATTTAAACCGGAGGACCTCTCACCACCACCCCTCCCCTACCAAATCTGTCAGACAGTAAGGAAGCAAAACAGAATGAGACAGCAGGCATTTTAGACACAGCCGGAGCTCTGGGGCTATAAATAGAAAAATAGCTCAGCGGAGGAATGGGTCGACACACACTCAAGTTCCAGAAGTGAAGCGGGGAGACGAGTATTGGTTGCAGGTGTGAGCGTGTTGAGGATCGTGCAGCTCATGCATATACCCCCCCAATTAAACTGTGATGTGTGACTGATTCAAAGCCAGCGCGACTTCATAGTGCAAACTGTGAGGAAACTCACACTCACAAATCTGAGGCATTAGCTTATCAGAAAGGCATTATTATGGGAATGAGGATCAGAATGTGGTAATGCCATCTAGTGGACATTTTTATTTAGACAATCTCTTTTCTATATCTTCCAACTAATTATAAACAACAAAATGAGGCCTCATTTTACTCCCTCACTTGTAATTAACTTTATAAACAGTAGACTAAAGTGAAGAAAAGTGTGTTTACCTATGTGGGCATGCAGGGACAGCAGTAGAAATGTCAGCTGATAGAAACTTTCACTAACAATTTCAGGCAGAACCACAAACTGATTATAATGCCTTACAATTCAGAATCTTTGAATGTGACATCTTTGCATCACATGTTAAGCTTCCCAATGTTAACCACAGTCTAGATGGGCTCCAGATTTCTATTTATATCCTCAGTTTGACACTCAAAGTGTGTAAATGTGTACTATTTTTTCAAATAAATGTGTCCTATTTGTATTTTATTTATGTATTTATTTTTAGCAAAACATATACTTTTTTGTCTCTCAAATTAAGATTCAGAAGGTATAAGAGAGAACTAATTTTCTAACCTCATCCTTTATACAACAACATAATTATCAAAGTGACAAGCCATATAGTTTCTGAGGCAAGCTTCAAGGCAAAGTGAGATATAAGCCAGTTATATATTTATATTATTTGACACCTGCAGCTGCAGTTTTTGGTGATAATGGTGTTTTTATGTCACCTAGTGGACATTTAAGGGAAATGCAGGCAAAGTTTTTTGTCAAACTGCAGATTTAAAGCAAATGTAAAGAGTTGTTTCAGCCAACAGAGGGCGCCAGTCAGCTTTAAATAAATATCACAGGATGGACGTGGGGGACGTTCAGCAGTATCTGGACACACAAGCACACTTAAACTCACACTCGCACTGACAGGAATGATGAATCTCAGTAAAAATGTGGGTGGGCTGCATTGTGGCCAGTCACAGCTGCGCACATCTGTCTCCTCAGCCTCTCTGTGTCATAAGTATCTTACAAAAACATTACAATAGCTGATACCAGCTGCAGTCAGAGCATATTTCACAGCACTGGGGGCCAAATAAAACTGTTTAAAATGCATTGGATGGGGAGACAAACCAAACAATTTGAACCCAGCTCCTGAAATGTGTCAACTTCATAAGCATCTTTTACAGGCTGACAATATGTTAGACCTCAGATATTTACATATAAACCTGACTAGGTCTGTGTTATACAATTGAATTACTGAGCTTGTCCTATAAATAGTGTCCCTCCTTACCGTTAAAGACATTTAACCAATAAAACCTTCTGGTAAATGCGGGTTTGAGTGTTATTATTACACACTTGCGAGGTATTCTCATAAGTGATCTCCAGTGGAGTGGAGTTGTTTGTACTGTCACCAACACCCACATATCCACACACACACATATGCCCCCCTCCAAACCCACACACACACACTCACAAACATAACAATGTGTGTTTGTACTGCTTTCGTAGGGAACAGCGTCACTTCCAAGCAGAGATCATATTCTCTCCTGCAGAGTACCTTCCCAGAACATTAATGTGTGTGTGTGTGTATTTGTGAGTGTGTTTGCATGAGATATTAGTTTTTGAGATCCAGTAGTGCCCGCAAGATTCAAAACTCCAGCGTTATTGGCCTACTTTTTGGATTCAGAGTTGGTGGGGAAAAGATGTTTTCGTTTTAAAAAGTTTGAAGGAGGAGTCTGAGTTTGGGTTTGGATTCGAGTAAGAGATTAAACATGCGATTAAGTGATTTTTTAAATGACATTTTTGGTAAATAAAAAGCTCTTTTTGCTACTCGATATGGATGATTGCTATAGCACATGAGCAATTCAGGCTAATGCCAGCTCAGGAAGGGTTTTACCTTTCTAAACACCTTGCATCAACTAGGTCTTTCCTGGAAAAATTCCACCAGCTCAGGAAGTGATGCGTTTTACGTTTCCAGCGCTTTGTTTGCACTAAATAGAAGAAGAAGAAGAAGAAGAAGAAGAAGCGGGCGGCTGGCTCAGGCAGACGCTGTGGCTTTAAGACAACCCAAAGAAAGTGGGACTAATTTTCTAAAGATAAAGACATCATCCATCTTTTCATCTTTCCATCCTCTGCCTCTACTCGGTTCATCTCTGCCTATTTTATAACCCCTGGTGTCACTGTGCATCATCTTTCAGCCTCATTATTCAGGCACTCAGATCAATAGAAAACAGATGCTTTGTCTTTTTAGAGTTTCTCATCTCATCTCATTCTGTTTTTGTCTGTCATGCTCAGACATTTTAAATAAAGATAAAGGGATGGGGGAAAAAAAGATGGATGGACAGGTCGATTAGCATATGGGATACACACTTAATGAATCGATGAAAGCCCCGAAATTAGATGACGAGAGGTGGATTGATTCAAAGAGGAGTGACTGCAGGTGACTACAGAGACGACTGGGCCTAATAAGATTAACAGTGAGGTGTGTCAGTCTGGTTTCCCGCTGAGAGCTGCAATTTGCCTTAATTTGACCTAATTAGAGGAGGTTCGCTGTTGCCAGGTTTGAAGGGAGAGCATGGGAAAAGGGAGCAGAGATATGAAACTGGGAGATATGAGGAAGAGCGAAAGATGGAGAGAGAGTAGAGCGAATGAAAGAAAAGAGAAATAGAGGTCAAGAGAATGGAGGAGCAGTGGAGGGATGGAGCAAAAAAAAAAAAAAAAAAAAACACACGCATATACACACACCTGGCTTGGATTAGCTCGGGCTAGCAGGGAGGCTGTGTGTTAATGGAGATTTAATAGGCTCTGAAATGACTTACTGAAGTCATACACTGTGTGTGTGTGTGTGTGTGTGTGTGTGTGTGTGTGTGCCGATGTGGATTGTGTGTATTTTTGAATGTTTACCTGCATGTCTGCGTGCTTTTTGGCTTTATGAAGTTATTAAATCTTTCCATTTTGCTTTCTGCTGACAGTGGAGGCAGTCGGCTATTGAAAAAGCCGACATGCTGGGCAATCATAACAACAGAAAATAGATGTTTAGATTTGCTTCGTTGCTTGTGTTTAGAAGGATTTAGTTGGGGAATCTACGCATGGGTGAAGGATGCTAGTATAATGTACCAGTGTGGTTTCTAGAGCCTGACTGGTGCTGGATTTTTGAGGCTGATACTGTTGCATGTTTCAGAGTTTTCCCATCTGACAATAGATAGTCGGATGATGTTGAGTTTTTCGCTATAAACAAATGACACAATATAGTCTAGGATTTCTGAATCTAACTCTGCACACTCTCCTCTTTCTGACTGTGAGGTTCTGTCTGTTGCCGCGGCAACAACTCAGTGATGTAAACACGCCGCTGACCCTGGCTGTAGGAGTGAGAACAAAGACAGCATCCCTCCTGAACATAAGCATTAAGAGATAGTTTATATGTTCAAAGGCTCTGACGCAGTTTAGTGCAAGTTCTCGGCAACGGAAAAAAAAAATCTGACACAAGGAACATTGACTTAAATTATAAATAGATTTGAAAATAGCACTAAAGATGTTGAAAGGTGGAAAACGTCATCTACTTAAACATCCTTCATACCTTAACTGACATTATGGCCGTGTAATGTGATTGAGAGTGGCACTCAGAGGGAACATTTATGATTCTGAGTTATCAGCAGCAGAAGTTCAGCAGTGATGTCTGTGCAAAATGTGTGACCTCTGTAGGTCTCATATTGTAGTAACTCAAACTGTGTTAGGTTTTACTGGAAAAAGCCTAAATCATCTAAAGATCATGGCTTTCCCTCCTTTTTATTTACTGCGTTTATATGGGCAATTGCAGCAAGTGTAACAAAGATCTTATATATCAAGGATCAGCACTGAACTCCATAGAAAAAACAAGGAAATTAAGTTCATGCCAACAGTGTAGAAGGACTAAAAGAGCTTAAACCCTACTTCTTTTTCACTCCTGTAACAGATTTTTGAGCACATTATAATTTCAAAATTCTATGTTACAAATGCATATTATAGACTTAATGATAGCTGTGGGAAAATTGATTTCAAATGTAGCTGAATCTAAGTAGTGGCATGTTGCAAGATGAAACAGTTACAGAGAATCAGATATGGATCATTATCATTATTATCATTGTATAAGGAATAAAGGAAAAGAAAAGAGCAGCCATATTCATCCTCCAAATTACAACCTCTTTCAGTACATCTCTGTGGCTCATTACTATTAGTCTATGTAATTTACTGTGAACATGTTACCTTATCGCCATCAAATGTACATGTTGCAAATGTTGGTTTGTCAGTATTCATTTTTAAAAAAGAAATATGTACGAAATATCTTTTACATTTTACATATCACGATTTCATCGTGCCTTTACGTAAAAAACATGAAAAATGGACGACCTACTGAAAACTGTAAAGGCGTTCTTCTGTGAGTGTACTCTGCCTCCAACACACACACACACACATTTTCACACACACACGTATGCAAAACAAAAGGACCATGCGTAAGACTACATATCAGCTGGACAGGTTCGAACAGGCAACCACTTATTTCATGGTTAAAATGACCCAACAGAAGGAGTAACTAGTGCAAACACAGCTTGTGTGTGTGTGTGTGTGTGTGTGTGTGTGCGTGTGTAGCATGATATGAGGTGGTGGGAGTGTGGGCGGAGTCAACAGGGGAGTCAAGCTTGGATTCCAGCTGCATTCCAGAGAGAGAAAAAGAGATGGGATGGATCTGTCAACCCCCACCTCCTGTCTTTCTTCTTCTCCTCATTCTACACCTCCACCCAAACGCACACATGCATACACACAAACTGAGTTTGCCTGGTGAAGCTCATGTTAAACCACATGACAATACTGTCTGGGAAATTAAAACCCTCCTCAGAACAGAAAACCCTTGTGCACGACTGTGCGTATGCGCGTGTGTGTGTGTGTGTGTGTGTGTGTGTGTGCGCACAAAAATCTTGAGTTTATTCTGCTTTTCCAAATTTAGATGTTTCAGTGGTCAAGTCCAAATCAGACAAAGTAAATGTTTAAACTAACTGTGGACAAGTTCGATTGGAAGAGTTCTGTTAGGACAAATTGTTGAAGCAGCTGAACAATTTACAAGTGGAGCATACCAAAGCATTGCATGAATAATGGGAAGAAACCCTGATAGTGTAAAGGAGCAGTGCCTTTTTTTGGGTGGATGGCTGGTCGGTCAGCTTGTTGATGGAGGGGGGCTGCCGATATTCCACATTTTTATCATAAACAAATGCCATGAAAGGACTGAAACGAAAGATGGATTGATCTTATTATTAAGTATTGTCTGTGTAGCCAAAGCCTGACAGATCTTATTCCTCTGTGCCACTGTTGTCCAAATACTTTAAAAAGTTTTTTCACCTGAAGATGGAGTGCCGTAGTTCTTTTGCATTATTCAGTCTTTAGCAAGACCTCTGGGATCTTGTTCTTTGTACTTCTAAACACAGTGAGCCACACTCTCCCTCACTATCATGAACACAGCCATTGCATTTTGTTGTTAGTCAGAACATCCACCATCCTGCTGCTTTAAATACTCACTAGAGCTCTAAATGTGTATTCATCCACCGCTGAAAATAGTAATAGGACTGTTTGTTTTGACATTTTCACCGGGACAGTCATAAAAATATAGAATAACACCAGCTTTGTCATGTACACGTACTGCACTGATATTTGAAGAGTCTACCACTGTCCATAACTCCTACAGTACATACTGTATCTGTGGATATAGAAAAGTAGTTTTGGGGGAGTTCAGAGCAGCAGACTATTTTTCATATAGATTATGCAGATTCACTTCACTTAACTTAACAAATCAGCCAGACTTAGCCACACGTTATTTAAGATTTCCTACCATTTAGCTTTAAAGCTGCTATAAATTCACATTTTATCACGTTAAAAGATAATAGTAATCCCTTAGTATTACACTGAAGCACATATGAGCCATCTCCTATGAATCATACGATTGAGGTTTTAGTATGGAGTGTAGAAGATAATGATAGCGATAGATATATGAATGCTCCCTGCATCTCTCAAAGAAACAAAGTAAGAATCATATCTCTGGAAAGCCCGAGTATTTCAAAGAGCTGCTTCAGGCCTATAACAGTACAGCAGAGTGGCTTAACTTCTGGTTGCATATTCAGATGAATCAACAGTTTTGTCTCCAACCCTTATTATCAGTAGAAGGATAAAAGCGTTGCTGTCATTTGTGAACAGAGCATTCCTAGAAGGCCGGTGTGTTTATACTGCAGACTAAATATTTATACCATGAGCTGAGAGGAATTGAGGCTGCTCGGTTTGACTTTGATAAAGGTTTGATATGCCTTAGGCCAGGTGACTTAAAAGCTGTAGAGATTGCTCACTAGCACATTCACACACTGTGTATACAGCTATTCAAACATACTCTACCCAGTGTAGCTGCAGCTCTGCGGATGCACAAGCACATGCAGGGCATGTACTGAGTACATGCATACAGTACATAGTCTAAATGCATACTAGTAAAAAATGACTATTGGAAAAAATCTGGGGAATCCAAATATACACACACACACTGATAAACACAAATGAAGATGTCAAAGCAATGTCTCGTGCTCATTTGGTATGTCTGTAAGGGTTCAACTGAGTTCACAGTACATAGGAGGTACTGAGCAAAATTATATGTTTTCCAAAATAACTGATTTACATTCACAGTATTCCTTAAGATATTCTGCTCCAATATCTGAAAATATATTCTATGTTTTCCCCTTGTGCAAATGAAAGCAACAATTGTCAGAAGAGATGGGGTGAAATGGGGTAGAAGGTGGGACGGACTGTACCAAAAACACAACCACTAAAGAAAGATGACACAGAAGGAAGAGAAATGAGTTTAAAATACAAAGAAAGAAAAAGGAAGGTGGGGCAGGGAAAGAGATACGACTCCAGGGAGGAAGAGGAGGAGAGGGGCCGGGGTTGAGGAAAAAACGTCCATCCCAACAAACCCTCAGATCTTGTATTTCTGAATAATTTTTAAACAAGTGCATCATCATAAGCACAGAAACATATGTCCAGCACTAGCTCAGGGAAACACCTGACATCTGAAAATTCATGAGACAAGTTGATTTGCATTGAAAACAAGTGAAACTGCTGCCAGATTGAGCTGATTATCATAGAAAGCAGAACAATAAGGGCAGTTCCAGCCATGTCCTGTATGTTACACTCAGCCACTCAGTTCCATATTTTCCACAGGTCATTGTCTCTGTGATTTCATTTAAACCGGATTTGCATAAACAAACATGTGATTAAACAAAGCGCTCGGCAACACTGAGAGAACCAATTTACATGCAAGCAAGTGATTGGACGTGAACTCACCCATCACCCTGTGTGCATGGGTGAGTCTCTGTCCACAATATATGACTGACTGACTGCCAGAGTCAAATAATGAAAAAAATCAATCAATAAATGAAGAGTAAATAAAAATAAATGACCTTTAACTACACTAACATCAGTGGGGAAAAGGCCCATGCCACCAATTTAGAAAGCTCAGTTAAGGCCAAGGAAAATACAGGAAAATAGCCAGACATAAGATAACCATGTTTGTGGTATACTTGTGTGATTCAAGTCATCTGTCATACTGTCATCACATTTTGCTCCAAGGTCCTAGAAGTCACGATCATGGCTGAGGGGGGCCAGGGGGCAAAAACATGTTATTGGGCCCCTATTGTCAGGTCTCAGCATGTGTGCATGGTGTGTGTATGGTTAGCTTAGCTTAGCACAAAGATTGGAAATAGGGGTAAACAGCTAGCCTGGCTCTGTCCAAAGGTAGACAGATTCCCCAAAAAGCATAACGTAAGCCAAAGTTTGAAAATGATAATTTGCTTTTTTTTTTTTTTTTTTTTTAAAAAAAGGGTTACAGCTCTGACTATTTCTTGGCTTTGGGTAGTTGCCAAGCGACCAATGAAAACTCCAGGAAGTTGCCGCTCCAGGCCAAGAAATAGTCTGGTATATAAACTAAAAATATAAAGATGTGGAGCTTGTAGGCACCCTGGGGGTCTTGGACATTTGCTCCCATTAATGGGTCTACATCTTTGACATGGAAAGGAAGGTCTAATACGTGTGAGTTTAAACTCCATTTCAGAGCCAAACACTAAGCATAAAAAGAGTCTCCAGAATGTCCTGGAATGGTCATTAATATCTCAGACATCCATGATAGCAGATTCATATCCACAAAAGCTTGTGCACTAATACACACACACACACACACACAGGCACACAAAGTGTTTGGACAAATGTGCTGAGAGAGATGCTATTCTTTAGCTGAAGGAGGCTGAGCCAACACACTCACGTCACATCACTCAGCGGACATTTTATTCTATTATTCAAGCTATTCCAAACCCTCCACTCAGGCGTCTCTGGAGATTTGCTCACTGGAGAGAGACTCCTCAACGGCTGTTCCTTTAGTTTACTCAAGAGTTGGTTTAAACCCTCCAGGTCAGGCAGAACTGTGTCAGTGACAAAAGAGAGAGGACAAAGTGAAAAGGGGTTTTTTGTTGTTGTTTTTAAAAGTGTGGATCACTTGACGTATTATAGCAGGCGTGGAGCTGGTGTTTTAAGTGCTGCCACCTTTCATTAAGGGAAATTGCTGGAATTTGCAGGAACGCCTCCATGTTTTTTTGAGTTTGTAGGAGAGAGAAAATAAGTATGAGTTACAGTACAGGCACTAAGTGAATTTCGCACTCAAAGTTTTTCCTCTTAGACTTACGACCTGTGCTTTATTTTTGGTCTTTTCTTTCACTAGAATATGTCTGGCATCATGTCTAGACTTCATAACTCAAATTTGGAGGTTGATATTTTTAAGAAATATTTAAGAACCCCAGACACTTCTGTGACTTTGTATCCCAAATCTGAGCTCATGTGAGCATGCAGATCTCACATCACTCTCCCCGTTTCCCATAATGCTCGGGACGCTTTTACTGTGGTGCTATGGCAACAAGTGAAGGCTGTTTTCGTCATTCCTGCTGCCAGCGAATGCATCACACGGCATAAAAATACAGAAATCTCCGCAATTATTTTCCCACGGTGTTCTGCAGTGTTTTCTCAACAGTTTAGCTTGATGTGAAAATAATTCTGAACGGCAGGAACGGAGGCGGCACTTGTTCAAAACTATAACAAGCAGAGTGAGATTTGTCAGACTTGACACTGCGCAAATATTCAATGACATGTCAGGGATCATAGCTCATTACTGGGCTTAAAATCCACTATCGGACAACATTAGCGCATCTTATTACATGCTGACATACACAAACACACGCATACACACACACTATCAGAGAAATACACACGTCCTTGTTATTGTGCTGTCCGGCACAGCTGGCAAGCTGAGACACCATGGCAACTGTTGTGGCAGAAAACATTAAGGAGGCGTGGGAGGTGGAGGACAGTGTGTGTGTGTGTGTGTGTGTGTGTGTGAGAGAGAGAGAGAGAGAGAGCGTGCATTAAGGTGGAGGAGTTGGAGCTGAAAGACAAGGTATCTGTATGTAAAACACAGCTTTTATATACAGACAACGAGTCCATTCAGTCACACTTGGTTGTCAAGCACAGGAGTTCCATATGAACGATGCCACTGCTCATTAACAAGCAGGTAAAAGACAAACACACATCACCACAAGAAGGGAATGCAATTATGCAATTATGCTCCTATATGCTTTTGTCATTTCATTTGCACCTTGTGACGCACTTTGCACCCTTAGTTTCTTTAAAAATGTCTTTGAAAATGGTTAACTGTGTGTTTTACAAATCTAAGGTTAGAACATTCAAAACAATACTACTATAATGCCAAAATTTTACCTAACTAATCTAAAACACAATGCATACCCCAGTTCCTGCGACGTGATTGGCAGTTTATGATTGATTTCCGTGCATGCCATCTAACCATGGATTATTTAATTACATCAAACATTCATCTGTTTCGTCTCTATTGAGGATAATTATATCCCTTCACAAAATATTGGAGCCAACTTTCCATAATTCACATTGTAAGTGCAGGGGACTTGGTGGCGTAACGGGACTGGATGGAGACCGTGAGGCGCCGTATGGTGCGGCGTCTAGCTATCAAATCCTGCACGTTGTCCAATAAGGGACAATTGCTTCTATTAGTCTGTTCATGTTATAGTTTATTGTTCAAGATTTGGGAAGCAGGTGTTTAGCTGCATGAGGGCCCAAGTCAAATGACTACATCTTGGACATTGCTACATTTATTTTTAAAGTTTTGTTCATTTTGTGTCTGTGCCAATTGTAAGAGAGAGGAAAAAAGAGCAGACATCAAACATTGATGGTGTCAGACACCATAGCGCCCTACTACATTTTTGCGATGCTAATCAAAATCACAAGTAGTTTTATCTTCATGCTTGCAAACATCAACCACATGTCAGATTTTAATCACATCGTACCACGTACACAACGCCCACTCAGAAAATGACATCTATACTGAGCCATCCACAAACACAAATACCCATAACATGACACAATATGACATAGGGAACTCGTAGACACCACCCCACACACACACACACGTATTGCATGCTCCATTTATGCCTTCAAAGCACCTGACTCCAATGGAAAACCTACCCAGCATTACTTAGGGATTCACAGGGGGGAAAGCTGCCAGCCAACCAGGCAGGAAAACACGCTGACAGAGCAGCAGACAGAGAGATGGATAGATGAAGAGAAGGGTGGAAGGTCAGATTGGCAGATATTTACATGAGTGCAGAGACAGACAGATGAGACCAGGCTCAGATAAACACATACACAGATGAGTGGAAAGACTGACTTCACACTAACAAAGACCTGATGTCTTTTCTTCCACGGATGGGGATGACGTCACGAAAAAGTCGGGTGATGAAAACACACAGACTCACGCTGACATGAATAACACCTGCACACACACACACACACACACACACACTCTGAAACTCTAAGAAAAACATGCTGGCACTGGGTTTCATTTTTCTTGTGAGCATAAAATGTTAGCACTATAGTGTGTCTCCTTATTTCTACCTTAGACATGACTAGACATATATTTGCATCTGCTACTTTAATCCAGTGTGACTGGCAACACTCAGTTTGAAGTGCTGCCCTCATAATCAGTTTTTGAGAGGCTGTTTATACCTAGCACTTCATGCAGAACACTTAGCAGGTGACAGTCAAAAAGAGTACGTTTCAACTGGATCTGGACCAAGAACTCATTTTCTGGCTGTAATTGCTCGGAAAATAAACTAAAATAAATAAAACAAACACCAAACCAACTACAGGAAATGGCCGCTGAGAAAGAAACAAAAGCATTTGTGTAAGACAATGAATGCTGACAAGGCAGCAAGTGGTTCCTCATGTTTGGAGAGCTTGGTGCAACAAAATTAACTATGGGCAAACAAGAGGCAAACTAGCAAGAAAGTATGGAGAGAGCTGGAAAGTTTTTTTCTGTGCCAAACCTAAGCCTGAACATACCACAAAATTCAAATAAATTATTTATCAGCAGTTAAATGAAGATGTGAGATTGATCGTAATGAATAGTGTTGAGAGTGAATAGCTCATCCTCGCTGTTCAACGCAGAGTTATTGTTTCTTTATCAGGTTCCTTAAATGAGGCAGTTGAGTGCAGTTATGAATCAGTGGAGTTCAAATGCTTCCTTTGAAAACAGCTCATTTTAGTCATAGTGTGGTGGTACCTCTATGGTGCCTCATGATGCAAACTTCTATCTGATGTTGTTTGAGAAACAATTAGTGTGACACACACACTGATCATGAGAAGGGTTTGAGTCCAAAAAACTCAAACTATGCTTTCTATCTGCCATAAAATGTCTTCTGATAACACAAAGGAAAACACCAGCATGGTTCTTTGTCAGGTATCAAACAGATTCAGGTGTGTGTCATTGAATAAATAGCCTTAGTCCCACCCATGGGTGTGGCTACAACTAATTGGACTGGCACACACCTCCAAGCCTGACTCCAGGTGATTCCAAAAACCATCATAGGAAATCTACTAGAGGTTTTTCTTGTTGCTAGTGAATTTAACATCCTGCCTAGATCAATGTTTACACCTCTGTGATACCTCTATCTGCCTGCCCGGGTTTGGAGTAAAGTGCACAATACAAGCATCATAAAACCCTCATAATCAAATATTCCACTTAAAGAGTGCAGGTGCTGGATCTCTAAAACCGCAACTAGAAATTCACCAGAGTGCACCTCTCTACCTTGATTTACTTAACGTATCCTCCTGCATAAAACGTTTCTTTCTCCTGTAAAATCTTGTGGCCTGCAGGTTAGGCCGAAGCATTTCCACTGCTTTGACCTGTCAGTCTCTTTACGCACGGTCTAATGGAGGTGGTATGGAGATGAAAGCCATATAGCCACAACCCCCCCCCCCCCTATTGGTAGATTTAGGACAAGTGGGCCGGCCTGTTGATAGAAGCATCCTGATTGAATCCAGATCCATGCTGTCGTCACTTTGTGCGTGTGCGTGTGTGTGTGTGTGTGTGTGTGTGTGTGTATCGGTTTCCAAAAAAAAATAAAAAAATCTCTTTTGCTGGTTCGGGGTCATCTCTGGAGTGAGATGAGACATAATTTGTTATTAATGTTTGTTTGGGTGTGTGTGACTTCTCTATCCACCCCCCAAGTTAAGGAGTGAGTCCACATTTGTGGCAAAGCGCCATCTTTCTCTCTCTCTCTCTCTCTTTTACTCACTCACACACACACACACACACACACACACACACACACACATTCCCCAGTTCTGAGGTCATCCCCCTGAGCTGCTTTGTGCTGCTCCTGCTGTAAATTCGTTTATGTGTGCCCAGTTTTTAGCATCGCCCTCCACCCTCTCCCCTTTCTCTCATTTTCTTTCTCTTACACTCGTTCTTTGGTCTGTTGTGTGAAATCAAGGTCAAAGTTCAACGTCTGAGAGAAAGAGAGATAAAACTTGAAGAGCACAAGCTAATGAGCAGGCAAACATGTGGCTATTGAGAACAACTCCATAGTTTCACTGTTTGGTTCTTTATCAGCTGTTCAGTTGTCAAAAATTAATGCTGACTTTCTTATTTAGTTTAGGCACAGGCTAGACTGTCATACCTTAGTCAAAAATGTTATTTTTTTACAGTGGTCAAAAATCTGTTTAAGCAACATATTTCTGAAGATTGTAGAAACAACACTAAAGGCCTTGTAGCAAAATATCTGTCTCTAAAAGCTATGTAGCGAGGAATCTAGCTACTGTAGCATAACTCCTAACAAGCTAGCAGCTAGGAACATGCTAGCGTCACATATCACAGTCACAAAAACTCCTTGAGCTATGAGAACTCCTCCTGATGTTTTTTAGGGGGATTTTATGTCATTTAATTTACAAGAGTCTTCCCTGAAGTGGGACAAAAATGCTAAGTGCTTTCGCTAACTTCTGGTTATAGCAGGCTGCCTTTCATTAAGCAAGCATAGGTTGGATTTCAGTTCATTTTTCAACGCTGGTATAGCCATGCCGTAAGAGTCAGTCATGCTAGCAACTCTGTGAAGCTGTACTTTTTTGAGCAAAATGCCAATATAGCATGTTAGCATGCTAATATTTTGTAACTAACTATTGGCTATCTTTGCACATAGGAAAAGAATAGAGTAAAATAATATAGTAGAACAGTTATCATGTGCATGACAAAACAAGAAACTTTAGTAATCTGTTTCTTTATTTTTTTAATGTTAGATTGATTAAAGGCTGTATAATCTAAAAATGTATGAAAGATGAAAAGTAAATGGGAGCAATTGCACAATGTTGTCAATTCATTTCAGCCGCTAATAGATTACATATTGAGAATAACATTTCCAATTGTCATATGAATTATGAGCTATCATTTTTGACCTTTTGCTCACAGTTTTCATCCAGCGTCCACTGAAAGTGAGGTTGTGTGTGATGCAACACGTGCAAATACTTCGATCTCAGTCTTGCAACATCTATTCTGCAAGTGTTTATTAAACAGCTCGAAAGCCTCGCAGGATTTTTCTCTGTCATTTACTGGATCGTCTTAAGGCACTTTAACAGAATACTTTCCACTCGATGGAGTGATTTCACAACTCAGGCATCCAGCCTTTAGAAGGAGGGTGCTGCACCTCCCAGGCTGGAGGATGTAAACATTAGAATTTTGCAGCCTGCCTTTACCATATAGCAGTGAAATTATAGGTTGGCCTCATACGTTCCCTGTAAAATAATATTGGAACTCTCAATATGTGCATTTTTAGGGGGTGATTTAATCAGCGTGGCTCCAAAGCATTCATATTTTGGTGTGTTTTTATTTGAGAATAGGTATATTAAAGTGCAATTAAAAAGCAAGATGCAAGATGCAGATTTAAATCACTATAAATATTCCTCACTGTCACTTTTCGTGCACAAACTCCAACCTGCTTCTTCTCTAGATCGACACTTAATAGCAGGGATGTGATATATCAGCACAAACAGGCCGTGCCAAATTCAACAATGGAAAATCCTGAGCACGCTTTGAAATTGATATATGGTCATAGGCGGCCTCATTTCAGCATCATTTTAACAATTTCAAGATGATATGAGAAGTGATGACTGGCTGAGGGGATGTGTAGATTTAGGGCTCGCTTTGCAGGGGCTAACACAAGCAACTTAATCATGCTCTAACATGCTGTCGTAGCCGATTCCTACTGCACATACTGCTCATAGAACTGCATATCCATACATTATTGTTCTCCTCTTCTTCCTCCTCTCCTCCAGCCTTCCCTCCTTCTCCCACAGGCTCTGTGTATTGTGTGTGTGTGTGTGAGAGAGAGCCATGGTCACAGTGGAACCATTGAAACACCATTTTAGGAGACAATGGGCTCCTCCTACAGGACCATAAAACACAGCTCCTAGCCTAATGACTGAACTTCAGTCAGTGTTTTTAAGGGGGAAAAAACAGCTTGCATCAGTCCTTCTTCTCCCCTCTATATAATATACCCTCCACACTGTCATACAAGCAAAAGACAATTAGGCTTCTGTTCAGAAACATAATAAATATTGCTCTTGACTATGACCCAAAATTTCTGTTCTGTTTTGAACAACCAATTATGTAACTGTCTACTAAAATACTGTGGAAACAAATCCCCATTCGAAGTATATTAAAACCATTAAGTGAGAAGGTTAATCCTTAACCTTGGAAATGGTCATTTCTGATTAAACAAACCTGCCTCAAGGTCCACTTACTTGCTTTTTCTGGTGCTTTCAGCCATGTATTTCACAAAATGTTACAAGAAGCCCTGAAAGTGCCATAGATGAAATTGGAACAGCTTCCGAGCTCACATGTCAACAGCTCCATCTCCAAGGCAACTGAGCAAACTCCATCCTCTGATGTGACAGAGATGAAAGCACAGGAAAAAGCCAAGAAGGTGACCTTAAGTTGCGACTGGATTAAGATCCTTCTTTCTTTTCAGTCACGTTTTGTCATTTATTTCTTCATATCCTCTCATCAGAAGTCATTTTCATCCTAAATGACTCACATGAGGGCTGATCACATAACAAAACTGTAACCAAAACTACATATAAACATGTGTACGTTTTGTTTTGCATGGTCAAAAATGACTCACTGCTGTGGCGTTTGCACAAGAGTGTCTGCCTGCGCTATGCATGCTGGGATAGGCACCAGCACCTGTCTGACTCCAAGTAAGTCGATAAATACGATAAATGAATCTGAACACAACTCCACCTTCGGCCCCAATTCCATTCAATCCAAAGAGGATTTTTTTTTCTGTATTGAGCAACAACACCTCAAATGTTTGAGCAAAATCCAAACCTCATTTTGACAAGATCTGATAAACATCCGGCCTATCTGAAAGCTATTCTCTGTGAAAACTGGTTTTCTGTGCCACATAACCATCATGTGGTTTATGGCTGAGTCAGTCTATGGTGGTTTATCTGTTATCTC
The DNA here is from genome assembly GCF_001640805.2 of Lates calcarifer. NCBI lineage: Eukaryota > Metazoa > Chordata > Actinopteri > Centropomidae > Lates > Lates calcarifer. Next base: position 8,143,046 of record NC_066854.1, read on the forward strand.
CAGATTTCAGAGTAAAGTAAGTGTTCCTCTTAACTTTGCAGCATTCTTTAAATGGTTACGGCACTATCTGATAAGCAGGGAGGAATCCATGGTCTTCCTCTGTCATGCGCTCCCTCACTCATTCACACATACTGTGTATGAAATTAAAGAAAAGAATGAGGTTGCCTTGTGTCTTTCTCAATAAACCCACTCCTGCAGAGCAAAGCAAATGGTTTTCATTAACCCTCATATTGTGTGTGTGTGTGTGTGTGTGTGTGAGGCCAGCTCATATTCTTCATCCACTGTGTCCTTGATAAAACCAGGTTGCGCTCCATTTGTTTTGCATACTTCTGTTTTTTATGTGGTTAAGATACAAGCTGAGTCTTTTGACACAGATTGCCCAACGCTGGTTCCACATCAAGTATTACACAAACCCAGACAAGCCTCCCTCTCCTCCTCCCTTTAGAATCTTCCAGTGCTGGACTGACCTTTCATGGCTAAGCGCATATTTGAAAAGGGGAATGCTCATAAATTAAAATTACTACAGATATGTTTTTTTTTTTGCTTACAATGGAAGCAATCGATCACAGTTTTGGTTCTGCGGTTTGTCCGGTAAATTCTCTCAGCTGTGATTTATTTGCTGCATTAATTAGGGCCTGCAGCGAGCGATTTGTCACTGCTGGAACAAACTTGTATCTCTGCAATAACAACTTTCCACAAGCTAAGACAAACAGGCTCGTTTTTAGCTTGACTACTGTGTGTTTCTGGATATTTCCAGTAAGGGTGGCAGAGATTACTCATCTGACAGGGGAAGACTCAGAGTCCCCATAATACAAGCTTTTGTCTTGATAAATTTTAGATCTGCATGAATTAGCTCAAACTTAAAGCAACAGAGATTTAATCTTAAAGTTGTGACTGGCAGAATAACACAGATATGTCACTCTAAGCACTGCTTTCGCCTCAGGAACAGTTGTAGCTCTGCACTGTAAACTATCCAAAAACTAAAACCTCCCTATATGGGGTTTCCTCAGTCAAATCTTATCAACTGTGGAGCTCCATTTGTGGGTCACTGACATGAAAACATTTAAGCAGCCCTGCTGTTGATAATCAAAAGCTGCCAGTCCTCCTCCTCTGGTGCCCCGCCCCTCCCTCTTTGCCTCCGTTTTTTCAGCGTCAAACACCCAGAGAAACCTAAAACGAGACCGGGGATAGATGGCGATGCCTTCAAAATAAAAGCACAGGTTTTTTTCTTTCGAAAATAATGAAAAGCTTGAAGCTGCTGTGGGATATGCTGACTGAATTGTGTTACATATTATGGCCATGTATGTAGTTAAAGTGCAGTATGCATGCATAAAATTCAGGCTGATTAGAACAGAAAGGATTGGTCTCTTGAGTTTCAAGCATTTTATGGTGAATGGCGGCCATATTTCTTGCCTGCTCAAAGGCAGAAACAAAATGTAGTGATTATGATGCACATGACCAGATGTGGTGTATTTATTAGCATTTTGAAGTATCAAAAGCATTGTTTGGAAGATTTTTTCTAATTTGCACAGAGGAAACCAGCTGTCATGACGTGTTGTACATGAGGCATTAGTCATTATATGTAGTGAGAATAGTTTTAAACTCATAATAACATGTTTGCCTCGATATATTGTTTCAGCAAAGGCAGTTTCTATGTTCTTTCCCGATATCTGTGCGTAAATTCAGCCCTAACCAAAAGCTGATGATATTTTGAAAATCTATACCGGAAGCTCCTCGCCATTCTCTCTCTAGCTTGACAGCGGTCTCTCAGCCTCCCCTCAGCTTGGGTCAGCATCTGTCTTCACCAGAGTCCGAGGAGCGCGCAGTATGGATCCGTTACGCATTACGCGCTATGGTGTCCTTTCTGGCACGGATGCTTTTCTGACACGCGCTTCTGACTGGTGCAGAGACATCAGCTCTTAAACGCAAGCTCTGCGGTGACTTGCATTTAAAAGAAAAAAAAAAAATCAAGGTCTGTCTCTGTCTTTAATGTAGAAGAGGGAGAAGACACAAGTGATTCGTGGAGAGTCTTTTACGCTCCCTCCCGACGCGCACACACACTCTTTCTTTGGACTTATTTTTCTTTTCTAACAGGATATCATTTGCTGCATCTACATTTTTTTTGGTTGTTTACTATATGTGGATACTTATTCGGAACCATGGGAGACTCCGTGTTCCTCGACAGGCAAAATTCCTATCTTGTAAGTACTCAATTTATTGGCCATAAATTAATTACACTGACTCGGACGTGCAGTGATAAGGGTTTTGGGGCTCACATCTTCTGCTGTGCTTCCTCTCGTGCACGCATAGTGTGTGAGCTTATCTAAAGAACAAAGAGGAAGAGATGTTTATTTCCTGCATTAATATGACTTTAAGTCAATATTTGCATATATAATGTAGGCTATATAGAGAGCTTGTCTCTGTGTATATGCAGTAAAAGGGCCATTGCAGAATTTCTATTATTTCCTGTGTTTTATTCAACAATTCATCAAGCAGTCACAACCCTCTTTATACTCTGATCTTGCATGAAGTTTAAAGTATTTAATAAATAAATATGACTCATAAGATTTTAGAAAATTCTTTCCCTTTAAAATGTCAGCACCTCTGAAACAGAAATATGAAACTGAGCAGAGCAAAGGGGCCTCAACATGCAAAAACTTCCTGTGATGGAACGTTTTCAGTGACATGTGGTGTATAGAACAAGTACACATGCTGGCACACAAGACCACACATGTTTCCTGGTTCTCAGAGGAGACTTTTGCTCTGAGAGCAGCTCAGCAAAGACGCAGAAAACTGGCAGCTGACTGCAGCTCCGGAGCCACAGGTGTTGTGTTTGACACTCTACACCTCACAGCTCGCTGGCCAGATGAGGGCAAAACATGCAGATATGGGTCAAGGCCGTGAGGACTGGCAGACGAGCTTTGATGAGAACTTCGCCTTCAAAAAGAAAGCCTCAGCATTTTTGTAGCTGGCATTTGATTATGTGGCTTTTTTTCCCCTGACAAATATCACAAAGCTGTCGAAGTCTGGAGAAGCAACAGGTTGCTTGCAGAACAGGTTCATGCAAATGTGGGAAACGAGTCAGTTGGAGAAGCAGACAGATTTAAATATGCACAGATGCTAGTATTTTATCATCCGCCCTCTCTCCTCTGTGCCCTCCTTCTCTTTCCATCTCTCCCCCCTTTTCTCCTCTCCTGTGGTGAGGAATCCTCTGCTGACTGCTCCAGCGGTCTGTCTCCTCTTTATGAGCAATGTTTCTGTGGCTGGAAGCCCTCATAAACCTACAAGAATTGATTGGAAAACAATACAATTTTCTTTGGCTGGGCTGGCAGCATGCTGTGGTCTGGATTAAAGCTTTGTAAAGGGGCTATGCGGTGTGAAAGCAGTCGCCACATGGACCATAGTAGAGGGTCCAAAATTCAGTCAATACAGACTGATGAGGCTTCAGTGCACTGACCAAATTGTACATGATGTACTCCTCCACTACCACATGTCATCTTTCTAAAGAAATTAAGTTTTATGAATCTAGACTAGACTTATTCGTTGATTCAAATTCTGGCTTGACAATGACAATGGAAAGTCATAGCTTTCAGAGTGGGTGATCTGACTGGACTTAAGAGTGAAACTAATAGGATTTAATAATAATGTTAAAGCCACTATTATAGCACTTCTCAAATGGCTAAAGTTTATGTTACTAGACCCACCTGCGGTCATGAGCTTTGGGGAGTGACCAACACAACGAGAACACAGAGACAAGCATCCAAAATGAGTTTCCCTCACTGGATGTCTAGGCTCAGCCTTAGGGTCAGGGTGGAGAGCTCAGACATACAGACAGAGCAGAGCCAGCTGAGGTAATGGCATCTAATTGGTTGTGGTTCCTACTGGATGCTACCCTTTGGAGGTATTCCAGTTAAGCCCAGTTGGGAGAAGACCCCAGGGGTAGACCTAGAATACACTAGAGGGATTATATATCCTTCTTGGCTTTGGAATACCTCAGGATCCTGCAAGAAGAGTAAGAGGAAATGGCTATGTGAAGGGGTGTCTGGGTTACTTTGCTTACTTTATCCTAACCACTGAGGTCTGAACCACAATAAGCAACAGAAAATGGACAAATGGATGAAAGTTATGAGTGCAGCTAATATGTTCTTTGTCTTCTGTGAAGAGAAGACCACCAAGTATTTTAATTTTTGAAGCTGAAACTAGTTATTTTTAAAATGAAAAATGACTTCAATGATCATATAGTTGCTGATTAATTTTGGAGTAATCAGTTAATTGACCTTTCACCTTAAGATCAGTAATCTCAGTCAGTGTGATGGTTAATCAGCATTCTTATGATTATGGCAGGCAACTCCAAAAAGTAGGTAGTGGTACCCCATTAGTGAAATACCTATTCTATTGATGCTCTATGTTTCATGAGCAAGCAGTAAAGATCTAGTTAGTAAGTTATCTAGCAAAGTAAGTCTGTAGTGTGGCACTATGACTTTGCCAAGCTGTAAAAGTGAATAGTTTGCACTGGAAAATGTGTCTAAACAGAAGGCAGGCATGGTAATCTACTTTGTGCAGGCTTTATAAGGTAAGAAATTCATTCAGACAACATCTATTGATTGTAAACGTATGAAATCTCTACTCAGGAAACCTTAAACCACCACTTTATTACAGAAAACAGCAGGTAAAGGAATAAGAGTTATGTCCTGACAGTATGTCACACTAGTGTTCTTTCAGCCAGGCTGCTCATTGCCATCTCATAAATCCCCAACACTCAGTTGAACTGGGTACAAGAATGCAGTTAAAATACAACAAAGAAGGAGTTCCAAATAAAATTGCATTGGTGTTAATGGAGGATTATGCCCCTTCAAGAAGCCCTTCGGCTGCCGATGATAAACAAATGCGGGCTGTCATCATTCCTGCCAGGGCAGATAAATATTTCAGATTCTAGGTTACCAGACTGGAGACACACAGGGATGCAGAAGACTGAGACAGAGAGCCCAGAAAGCAAGTGAGAGAAATGTGTAACAGCACCTTGTGGTTGCCAGTGCATAAACGTTTAATCCCCCCCTTGAGGCAGCCGTGCATTTGTTCCACTTGTAGTGACGTGTGATGTATTCTGCTTATGGCGTCAGGGCATTGTACTGATGGAATACCATCAGGGATAACATTTAACAGTTTGGGATTGATCACTCAGCTCTTGTCTTTGATGGAATTTGTTCTCCAGTATTGCAGATTACAGGTTTACATGGTATTACAAGGATTACGAGAATAATACACGGGCAACCTTTTTAGTCAACAGAAGGAAGATTCATCACCTGCAACGGCAATGAAAATGCCAAGAGGAATAAATCATTCCTAATGGAATGGTTTATCAGCAATAATAATACCAAGCTGAGCTGGCTTTAAATTCATGCTTGCTAGCTTTTACAGTCAGTGAGAGACTGTTTTTTCCAGTAAGTCCACTAAACGCCATTGCTAACTTGCTATCTTGCCCATGTAGCATCAGTAAACACAGAAGTATTGGAGCCAAACTTGTTATCTAAGAGAAGCTGGTGTAAAATTCTGTTGGTCGAGTTTGTGGTGCACACAAGAACAGGATTAATGAATTGCTAAATGACATGAAACATAACTTTGAAAGAACGGTGAATGGTTTGAGCTAGCAGCTAGCAACAACCTAAATTTAAAAATAAAGTCAAGAGCATCACGGTGTGATGTAACATCACAGCGTTATAAACAGGAAGCAACTGATTGTTGATGTGTGTGCTGAAGTGCATCGTATCATCATGTATCGCATTCATGGATTTTGTGGCTACTGCCTCACACACTAACACTGTAATCGAACCAATTGGACAAATGAATCAATCTTGTCTGTATCAGTTGAACAACTAAACTGTTCGTTCAGTCCAGTAGATTGATTTAGATTCAGCAGATAAGCCATTAACTAATTTATTTAGCGACTGAACAAATTATGAATGAAGCATTGGACGAAGCAGGAAATTTAAGTCATGTACTCCACATCAGGGGATTGTCAGTTGATCCAAACAGGCACTAATAACATTTGATTCTTTAAACAAGGTGGTTTGTTTAATCTGTTTTTAAAGGGTTTACCCTGTAACATTAAATATTTCATATCGCAGTAATATATGACTCATAGGTTCTGTTTTTTCTGGAGGGCCCGCTCTGAGTTTGTCCTGCAAATATTGGATTCATGCAACCCGATCTGCCCCAGCAAGAACAACAATGGCTTTTGCTCTGCGATTAGTGAAGTTGGGTCAAAGGTCATGTGCGCCGTGAAGGAATATGCTGTCTGGGTGACACGTAATGACAACAGAGAAATGACAGAACAAGGAAGTTTTAGAGTACGAGTTTGATTTGAGTGAGCTAACCCTGGAGAGGAGCCAGCCAGCGCTGAGGCTTTTGCCAGTAGTCAAATAATGATCGTCTTTGTCCTGAAACCTCGTTTTGTGCTTACAAGTGTTAGGCCAACTCTTACACTTATAGACTTTTTAAGAATGCAATGCTACATCCTTTTGCAGAAGGTGCATTTAGAGCTGTAATGTCTAAAAGTTCTCTCCCAAGAGGCTCACAGAGTGCGAAAAGATGTCAAATTGATTTTTTAATCAGCTCAGACTACACTGGATCAAAAGGTGCCCTTGCGATGGCTGACACTGAGGCGACACAAAGGAAGTATTGATGAAATGATTGATTGCCCTTCTCCGCTATCATTTGTTTCATCTTCGACTCTGTCTCTCTTTGTTTGAGTCTGTCGCTCACCAATGACCAAATAGTAAATGCTCTGTACTCCTCTAGCCGTGCAGGAACCCTCGTCATCCTGAGAGGAGCTACCTGTTTAGACAAGCGCCAGATTCCCTCCTTTTGTCTCCTCTTTGCTGTTTCCCTTGACTTTTGACTTTGCTGCACTCAATTATTCTCAGAAACTTAAAAAAACCCTCCTCTTTCCTCCTTTCCTTCTCTACCTGCGTCTCTTTACCTGCTGATGTGTGACCTTGTTCTACTGCAGTTGGTGTGTTTGTTTTACTCCCCTGCCACTCCCAGTACAAACAGCTCTAGCAGAACAGGCCACAGAGCCTTCAGTCTTGTGGCAAATTGTGTCAGTTTACAGACAGAATTAACCTTTATTGATTCTAAGTGTTACCCAGTAGGGAATTTTCCTGAATGCCCATCCTTGGTGCTCAAACGAAGTGTGTGTTTGCCTGTGTGGGCGGATGGCATCAACCATCCATACGGCTCCATAGTCATCAGCTCAGTGAGTTTATTTACAGTGATCACAAGTTTTCTAAGCACACTCTGACCCAGAGGGAGAACTTAGCAGGAGTGGACATTTTGTCCGCAAGGGAGTGCTGTTACTAGGAATGCATGTAGATGCTGAATGAATTAAAATTTTTGGTGTCACTACAAAAGCCTGTCAGTCCAATTCTGGGGGGAAAATCATTGCAGGTTTTCAGGTTAGCTGTAGGGCTTGTTGACCCCTTATCATGTAGGTCATGCGCTGCCACTCTTGACATGTTCCTGTACATTTATTAACCTGGCACTTGACATGATTCTTGCTCTGTTGTTGTATGTGTAGCACCACTCCAGTACGGCAGGAAAAAGGAAGCGACACAGTCGAAAGGTGGCCTTGTCGCGTTCCCCAGCCGTCACCTCTGGCTTGTCATGACAACACCGTTCGTCCCTCATTTTTAATTTTTTTTCCTCCTTCTAGACCCTGTCAGGGATAGGCACTTTTATTATCAACAGCGAAAGAGAAGTCCGCCCCTCCTCAAGACTTGTCTTTTTATGGAGACGGACGAAGGCTGAGGGGGTGGGGGGGGGGACAGAGTCGAGGAAACGCAGAAGAGAGAGTTCTGGCAGGATCTGATCCAGTGTTGTTGCCGTGGGAGCTGTGCTTCCAGAGGCGGGAGTCTTTTCTCTGGGCCTGAAGAAAATATGCACTCTAGATGTTTTAAGGAGTTTGATTTACAGCTGAGGCTCTTGCCCTGGTTTCTTCATGACTTCATCCAGAGGTGTTTCTTTCTTCGGGGGGCAATTTAAGGGAGTTGGTCAGCGGGTTCAAGAAAAGGTTAGAAATGTTTCCTGGCTGTTTCTGCCGCAGCACATGAGGGCATGATGTCAATCTCCATGTTGCCGTGTGAAGTGCAGAAGCATTACATCACTGTTTGGCAACTTTAAAGGACCATAACAACATGTTGTCCTTGATTTGCCTGTGCTGCAGAACAGTATAATGAACTGGAACCAAGACAGACCTAATCAAAGCTACCATCCTCGGCTTTAAGAGTTTTGCAATCCACTGCTCCACACACACTGGCGTTTGCACTCTACCAGCACAGCCACACATGGATGCATGCATACACATGAGTCATGCACACAAAGCAGAATTAGATGCTAAACTGTAAGAACAGACTGTGCTGTCTGGTGGAGAAATCCCTGCTTATATTTTCAACACCTCAGACAGCTGTTGCTCTCTGGGTGACCTTAGCAACGCAGCTATGCCAAAACTAGCCAAAGCTGTAAAATCTCAGCAGAATACATTTCACGGCCTTGCAGCAGTGTGTTTGGATCTCATACCAGTCTTCAGAAGGATGGTAACTCTCGCAGACTTGTCCACAAAAAAGAATTACCCACATATGGGGGGGCGCAACAAGGTCAACAAGTCAGAAGCGTCAGGCTGGCATCAAGCATCAAGTCATCTGTTTTACTGCTTCGGCGTGTCACCGAAGGTCGAAGGGCATACAGCAAAGTGCGTCTGGGAGTGCTTTTCTCTAACAAGGTGCATGTGTTTTTCTTTTTTGTTGGGGGTGGGGGTTGCTCATGTACTAATCTGTGCCACATACTGTATAACCTCACAGTGGATGTCTTTGTATCAAATAACAGAATAATCCATGAGACAGACATCCAGCAGATTGATTGAGGAGGAGTTAATTACCGTCCACATGATAGAGATCCGGCTCAGGATCATGTTTACTGATGGGAGCCAAAGTACAAATGCAATTTCTCATTTAGAGTTACTTTCATCTGTCTTTCTGAAAAAAATAAAACTTATTCCAGCTGTTTATTAACCATACTCTAGGACAAATTATTATGTACTACAGCATTCATTTGCATCCAAAAACTACAGAGAACAGCATCCATACTCTGTCTCTGTGGGAGGTGAGTACATGCTCCAAGAATGTATCTCTTAATGGTTGCATTAGTACAGACATCAATGTTCATCAATTCTCACCTTAGGGAACATTCTTAGTAAGCTGTTTCTCCATGCTTACTATTAGCAGTATTTATCTCACAATGCTCTCTGCATAGTTCAGGAGACAAAAACATTCTAATCCTTCAGAAAACAACATGCAAATTACCCCAGAAAACCACACACCGTTTTCCATTTACGCTAATGCTGTGTGCACAACTTGCTGTACTGTTTTGGCACAGCAAGTTGTGTCAAAGTCTCAAAGCATAACTTACAGTCGAGTTAATTCAGATAACGCGATACAGCAAATGCAGATGTTGGCAACCTCTGCATCAGAATAGAATGTTGTTTCAGTTTTCACAAGATGGCTCATGGAGGTATTTTTACCAACAAGTGTGAACAAGCATGTGGTTTTAAATAAACTGCCGCATTCTCAGTCAGTGTCACAACGGTGACGGTCGCCTGTCTGAGATTATCTGATAGTCACTGCCGAGCACGTCCACCTGACCTGCCCTGAGGTGCTCCTTCCATTGATCATTCGTGATTTTGTTTGGAGAGAGTAAAGAACCCCTCGAAGAGACAGATAAATAGATGCAGACGGATGGACTGACAGAGTCGAGCCCAGACAGATAGAGACAGATGATCTGACAGGCGGGAAGGCGGAAGTCAAGTTTCCAGTCTGGTGACATCTCAGAGAGCCTTGATAAGGAGAAATAATCCAACCCAGACGAAGGAATAACACAAATGATGCCAGGAATAACACACATTTATGCGACAGGAATAACACATCAGATATATCAGGCGCAGTTTAGGCTTGCAGCGGATGTATGCATTCATGTGCCTGGTATGTAACATGTGTGCCCATGCATTTAACTTGCAACTTATGTGCATATGAGTGTGTGGACTGTTAAGAAATGCGACCCTGGAGTTCAAGAGGCCTTTGACTACGGGTGGATTAGCTGCTCTCAAGGTTGCCACTGGAATGTGCACTAAGAAACACATATACACACACACACACATTTCCATCCTGGCACGCTCACCATTTACCTTCCAGTCTATTACAGTCTATTAATATTCCTCTGCTCCTCTTCTCCCTTAGTTCTCTCTCTTTTCTCACTGGGAATATCATAAATTGGATTTCAGGAAACCAGCACTAACAGCAGGAGGAAATAGGCGGCTATTTTTACCATTTTATACATCAGTGTATGACTCTGTGTGGACATTACAGAGAGCTCTGTAACTACAGCACTAACTTCTAAAAAATTGTCAATTCAGCTTAATGCCCAGTTTATTTTAGAAAAAGTTTTCATTTTCTCATGCACCAAATCAGAAAAAAAGACAAATAAATACATAAAAGAATGAACAAATGAGTAAGAAGAATAAATGAGGAATCCTTAGGGCGTGTTATCATCCTGGTAGACGCTTGTTTATAGTAAAATGATGAGAGTTTGCAAACAAGAAAAGTCAGGAGGGTGTGCACGTGCTGATTGATGGATGAGAGGATGTGCCCATCCATCAAGCAGCGTTGTTTTCTAACGTTCAACACAAGATGGGCTGCATCCTCATCATTTCTTACATCAGCCTCACCATCATTTTGCAACAGTGACAGGTCACAACCTCTTGCTCAAATACTAAAGTCAACTGTAAGTCCAACTGAAATTGGATTGAAAACACAGCCATTGTTCGTCTTCCTGGTGGCATTTTTGGAAAACAGAACCCTCATGTTTGTGTTGCAGAAAAGAACAGAACAAACAGGCTCTTAAAGGTTTTAGGTTTCTTCCTTAATCTCCTCACAATCTTTGACAGACTTTGTTAGAAGGTCAAAGTTACGCTGGATGAGGAAACAAAGTAGACAGTTTCCTTTTATTTGGGCCATTTCCAATGTGTAAAAAGGTTTTTTTTTTAATGTTTTAAAGAATGGGTTTTAGTCTCCTCTAAGTGGCTGAAGTAATCACACAAGGCCCTATTTGTTCATTTCTTAAAACAGGTGGAAGAGAGTAGGAACATTTTAACAGTTTTTCATGTTAACTCAAACACTGTGTTGACTGATAGTTGGCGTCTACAACTAGCATTGTCCAAAGTAACACTATTTTAGTTTTATTAATGGACTTATGTTGTTTGAAAAATTATTTTCACAAGCCCAGTTTGTCAAAAGTGTTAGTGTTTACTTTGCAGTCCAAATCAGGGAAGAAAATCCACTCTGCAGCTCTGATAAAAAAACAGTGAAAACAGCAAAAGTAATTCCTGGAAAGTGCTGAGATGTTTTGTGTAAATTTCACTATCGCTTGGGCCAGATTTTTTTTCCTTTCTTTTTTTTTTAGGGTGGTGGGGGGGAATGTTACAAAGTTAATAAAACCTTTTTAAACATTCCAGCATCTACATCTGGATCTGGATCCACATAAAAAACAAAGCACTTGCTCCTTGGCCTTTAGCCTAACATTTCACCTGATTTCATTGAAATCTTCCAGTGGGGGCTCTGAGATAGTCTGATAAAGAACAGGCAACAAGATCAAAAATGTAACCTGCATGATGGAGGTAATGACTCGCAGATTTAGAGCTACTTCAAGTAAGGGAGTGTATGAAAATTATTAGGGGGAGGGAGGGGTCAGAAATGGGTCGGAATTATTTTCTCATGAGCAATGAGTTGCCTTTATTCTACACCATAACAGAGCTATAGTGAAGTTAAATGTATCATATTAAGTTAACCTGTGATTTACATTATGTTCCGCACCAACCACCATATTCTGCTAATGGGTGTGGAAATTTGAAGTGGAAATATTATGTTCCCTTAGCAGCCACAGAGTTGCTGCATCTGCAGCATTCAGTTAGTCAGTGACAGTGGTAACAACTGTTACAATTATTTAGTAGCTCTTGGTTCAGAAATAAAGAGCACTATGCACTATCACTCCATCCATTATACCGCTTATCGTTAAGGAGCCTATCCCTGGGTCTCCTATCCCAGCTGACATTGGGCAAGAGGCAGGGTACACCAGTCACAATCACATTCACACGGGCAATTAAGAGTCACCAATTAACCTAAGCTGCATGTCTTTGGACTGTGGGAGGAAACGGGAGAACCCACGCAGGCACAGGGAGAACATGCAAACTCCACACAGTAAAGCCCCGGGCTCGAACCCAGAATCTTCTCGCTGTGAGGCGACAGTGCTAACCACACAATTCCAAAAACATGATCCCTCATTGGCTTCCCAGCAATTCCAGTCGCTGATTCCACTCCTAATGTGCAGTTTGCTGTAAAGCTTAGTGTTTCATTGTTGACACATTAAGTCTGAAATTGGGGAGGAGCTGGGGCATCAGTGGGGAGGATGTTGCATTTATTTTTCGGGGTAGTGTTCAAAGCAAATGTTGATAAATCTCAGGAGGGAAAACGCTAAGAGTCATCCCCCCTTCCCACCCCAGTAATTTTAACACAGTCCTTTCCACTCACTGTATTTCAAAGTTTAAGCAAGAGACTGTGGAGTAAATTTGGACCATTTCATCGTCATCATGTTTCAGTGCTGGATCTTGTTTAAACCTTGTGGTAGGTGCTTTGTTGATCTAGTTTCCCAACTCTCACCGCTAATCAAACTTACACTAAACAGACCCAAGGAGACATTGGTTGACTTTTGATGGCTCACACAGAGCAGTGCCAGTGGGGAGCTGATAAGTAGTTTACCGTGTTCATTAAACACCCCATTAGCACTTATCAGCATCTGCTTAAAGCATTCTACACCTAGTCATTATTGTTAACACTTTATAGCGTTTTTTACTGGCACAAATTCTCTCTCTCTCTCACACACACACACACACACAGACACAGACACATACACGTTTCAGTTGGTTGAAGGTTGCTTGGTGTGCTCGGCAGGACAGTGGCACTATGGAGCGCTGTGTTCGTTCACTTTCCGTTAGGAAATCAATAATAGACCAGCTGACCCAGTTATGACCTGTGTTACACATGCATGAAGCATGCACACTCACACACACACACACACACAAATACACACTGTCACATCCACTGTCCGGAGAGAACAAAGCACCGCTGGGCAGTGGCGGGCGTGGCGTGGGTCTCCAGGAAGTTACACTTGGCTAAAACTTCCTGGACTGAAACAAGGCTGATGGTTTGAAACGTCAATTTAATTAGTTTTGACGTATTTTCTCCATTATTCAGTGGTTCTTTGTTTTTCAATTGTTTGACACATTCTTATTGGTCATGTTTGGCTGAGAATAGGCAGTTTGTGGAATTACTTGTGTAACATTTATAGTGTAAATGAAAGCATTGAGCATGAAGGACTTGCTCTCCAGTTGTTCAGTTGTCAGTGTTACAGCCACAGGGGCTGAAATCTGCCATGCCTCAGCCTGGTCATACATTCCAGTCCAGTCATGGATGTCTCTCTGTCTCCATCAGAAGCTACAAACTCAGACCAGACTCCACCCTCTCCTGCAGGAAGAGCCTTGGGGCCTTTTAAGTTGTGGGTCAAAAATAAAGTGGAACGCGTCAGTCACATTGTCATGTGTCATTGAAAATACAGGGATACTGACTGAAAAACAACAACAAGGCAGCTTCGGGCCGGACACGGTGAAGGATTCATGTCGCCACAGTTACTATTTTAACGCTTTAGATTTTGCATGGTGGATTCTTCTACATTCCGAAAACCTGACCCTGGCATTTCTCTCCTTTTATTCCTTTGATAACCAGTTGGTTTAATACATCAAACTCTTTCTCTCCAAGCAGCTATTTCCTCTGCACATACACCCCCCCCCCCCCCCTTTGTTTTTTTTTCACGTGGAGCATACGTGTGCAATCCTCTGAACATATGTGCAGCATGTGCGCATGCATTGCGTTTAAGCTGTGCGTAAGCGCCGCCATGTGCCTCGTAAAAAGTGACCGCGGCTCTGCCATCTTAACTCTGTCATCTTCATCACCAACATCATCCGGATCCTGAGGAGCAGACCAGCATGTTATAATCCCTGCTCTTTAACTACCTCGCAGGATTAAGAGGCAGGAAGGGGGCGGGGGGTGGTAACTGGCACCCATGTGGAAAATAAAGAGTCTTATGGAGACTTTACTCTGATCCTACTGTGTTAAATGGATACGGTAGAAGAAGCACAGCGAGGGAAAACCAAGGGAATGTCCTGTACTTTCGTCGGCTCATGCTCTCGCCACTGGCGTGAAAAATAAACTAACTATTACTTAATAGGATCAGTTTATAAGCTTGCACACGCTTACATCCATGAAAAATAAAGAGGTGTTAAGTAAATACGCCCCCACTGATCTGTTATAATGCAAGGTGTTTGGATCTACATAGAAAGATGAGAAGAAAGGGCACAGAAGAAACTACATTTATCAACTCAAAGGAATGTGCTTATGAAGCTTCAGTCAGATGTTAGACTTATCTTAAACCCCACTTGTCACCCCACTTCCTCAAAAAAAAAAAGTCTAGCACATCCTACATGCGAGGCTTAGTTGCATGGACGTTCTCAGTGAGGAAATCTACTTAGGCGAGGAGGAGGCCCCCGTCCACGGTTGCAAAACCGCCCTTTAACTGAAACTTCTGCTGTGTGAAATCAACTTTGTCGTGAAATTCAACAAGCTGAGAAAAATGTCAGGCTCTTGACAGGGAAAAAAAAAAGTGTTCAGAGGACAGCAGCTGTTACAGAAATGACAGATTAACGAGTAGTCGTTTGGAATGAGAAATCAATCGCCAGAAATTCTTGAATTTATGACGTGCTTTGGGACGCGTCTGGAAAACAGTGGAACCCTGGTTGTTTGCTCGTGTTAAAATCAGCGTCATAGCTGTCGTGTCTGTCTGGGCAGCAGGAAGTAGTGGGACAAAGTTGTCTGGGTCTCTGGTATCGCTATGTGACAGCTCAGTGTATCTTCACGTGGGTCTTTGTGTACATTCTTGTGTGTTACCTCATCAGTTTTCCGATTGAAACAGTTCAACATCTCATTGTCTAAAAGTTGTTGGAGGTCTAGGAGCTGTTAAGTGTATGTGTGTGAGTGAGTGTGTATAAGAGGAAACATGTTGTGGAGAATAAGAGAAGGTGAATCCATGACAGCGTAAACCAAATTCCAGCTTTACATCTGAGGCCCGGCGGGTTACGGCTCTTTGGCGCAGATGCCAGTTCTAATCTCTGAATCTATTTTTTAGAACATTCCAGGATTGATGGAGTGGTGCATTATTTCTCTGGGAGTGGTTTCTCTGAAGTCTGTGCATGTGTGTGTGCGTATGTGTGTGTGTGTGAGATCCCGTTCTCACGGTGCTGACATTGTGGAGCGCTCAGACTGCAAAGGGTTCGATGGGAACATAATGCCCATGGGGCTACTTACACAACCATTTTGACTGATTGACAGATAAATTGCACACACACACATACACAGACACACTCCGTACTGTACAATACATGTATTGAATGTCAATCTGTGATAATATGAATGAATTGAAACAATTCTATTTCACTATATACCATAACAGTATACTTTATATCCAGCTGCACTGTTGCTGATTCACAGTGAGCAGATGAAAACTGTGTAATGCACTCATTTATGGTTGTTTAGATAAAAAGGAGAAATGTATCATGGATAATGGATTTAGCAAAGTCAGCACAATGTCACAAATATGCAGGCAAAATGATGCAAGGCTAGGAAATCAACCAAGAATGGGGAAGTTGGAATTGAACATTTTGTCCAGAAATATAAAATAGACACCTTCACTTAGCAAACACGAAGCTAGGCACAGGGCTGTGAGATGGAGATTCTACTCTGACCAGTAAAATACAACAGTAAAGCTGAAGCCACAAGCTAGTATCAGAAACAAACAAACAGAAAATAAGAGAATAAGAACAAGTTTTGCCTGAATATAAAATGCCACATTAGTCTGTAATTTCTGCAGCTAAGTGTTCTTTGACTAAAATCGTGCTCACCTCTGCTGGTTGAAAAACCTCAGTTACCATCTGCTCAGTTCTGTTTGGCAGTGGTTAGACTACCGCTGAGTTGTGACCTTAATTTGAGTTTCACATCACTCCATAACACACACATGGAGGAACTCACATGAACAAACACAGACACACACACACACACATGCACGCCGGACCGAGTGCCGATTGCTCAAACCATCTCAGTCCCCACCGGTGCCATCAGGCCACAATCAGTTTGTCTCAGTTCAAGTGGAGCAAGCATCGCATTTTTCCACTTGTTTATGCAAGGATGCACATGATCCACAGCTCTCCACACACACACACACACACACACACACACACACACACTCACAACAATCTCTAAAAGTGTTCTACTCTCTCCATGCAGGATTAGTAATGATTAACCTTAACTTCATTAGCTCAGCTGGGCAGTCTGGTTAGCGACAGAGGAGGAGAATTTACTGTCTTGTATACAGTCGAGATTACACGCATTGAGATTACACACATTCCTTGGATAGGGTCAGTGTGTGTGTGTGTCTAACAAGGAGAGGGAAATGAAACGCTGGCAGACAAGATATTAGCAGAGGAGAAAGAGTGGGGGGTAATAGATATGGACAAGGATGCAGAAGTGGAAAAATTACTGAAATTATATTCATATTATTCCTTTCATTTTTCATTCATTAGACACTATATTTAAATTAGTTATCATACTTTTAATAACACTAGTAGTCTATCAAAAAAAACAAAAAAACAATTGCTATGCAGATAGACATTAAGTAAAGTAATGTGGTAACACCACTCAAAACATATAGTTCACCTGACTTAACACCTGAGACTTTATCATAGATGACTGTATTTGCATAGTAGCGTTTTTACTGCCTGAGAGTCAAAAAGAAATTACAGAGTTATTATTACCATGGTCTGTGTGCATGGTAATAACTGAAAATGAGGGTATCGACATCAGATAGTGGACACTGTTCAGAGATATTAGTGAGTACATCACATTGAAACTGTAAAAATGGGAGGAACAAAATGGAATTTTGAAAATCCCCATCCTCTGTGGAAATTGGATACGGGATAAAAAAAGTGCAGAAAGGAGACAAAGCAGGATGCGGAGAGGAACTAAAACAGTGAAGTTACCCATTGTTTATAGTCTGGATCCTGAACCCTCTTAAGCAACTTAAAGGTTTCCCAGCGCGCCTTGCAAACAAATCATTGGGGTTTTCTTTGCAAGGCAAAGTAGGGGTGAGGACCAATTCCTAGCATGTTAAACACAGCTGCACTCTACCTCGCCCTGGTTTCCCTTGACAGACAACGTCATTGTGAACACGTCACTCCCTATCGACAGCACTATTAAATGTACAGTGTCTTTTAAAGACATTCCGTACTGAGGTATTAGCTCATAATATGCAGCAGGAGCTAAATTATTATAGAAAATTTGAATGTGGATCTTCACACTTAAGCTGTGATGTTTCACCTCCCACAATTCTCATGTATGCAGAAAGAACTGGGTAGCATCACGATGTAGAAAGACAAGTTCTGAAACAGACAAAAGACCAAGAACTATGACAAAAATGTTACATTAATGGTTAAAAAAAAGTTGTGACGGTTTCTGAGAGACAAATAATACTCGTCGTAGTCTTGGCCAGAAATGGGGAAAGGGTTAGAAGCTTGTGTACAGACTGCAAATGTCTCAAGTTTCTTTTCCAGCGCACACACACACACACACACACACACACACACACACACACACACAGTTTAAATGCTTGGGTAGTTATTATACATAAAGTTCAGTGTTGCAAACAGGAGTATAATGTCTCTGACATAAACCCCGCCTGCCAATGACAGCTGATAGAGAAATACCCTGACAGATTTTTGGATGTAATCTGTGGACGCCCTGCCTTCTACAGATTGTTCTGAGCCAATACCACACACACACATACAAACCACACACACATTACTTCAACTTCTCCTTCCACTATCAACTGTGGTGTTGATACAATACCTGATTTTCTTTGCTTTTGCAGCTTACGTAACCATTATGCAAGAACCCAAGTCTTCAAGGTCGGGCCTCATAATTGCTGCAGGCCCTTCATATTAATCTGTCTTTAAAAATGTTTGAAGTTCGCCCGAGGCTTTAGATGTGCTTGCCAATGATTTTTCTGGGGTGGGGGGGTATTTGGAGCGCACACTCCAAGTTGCTCACTCTTGCGACTGAGCCTCATTAAATGCAAAGGCAGACAAAAAACAGTATATGGTGAAACTGATGTCCACATTAGTGCCTGTTTTTCCTCGTTAATGAGTGGTGGCCTCCCACAGCCAGAAAAATGTAATTTAAATGCATCGCTCATTGCTCAACCTGTCAATAAAATAAGAATTAAAACTGCACTTTTCTCTCCAGCTAACATACATAAAGTCATATATGATTTGAAATACAACTAGGAGATGCAACACTGACACTGAACCAAAGTGAAAACTTTTGCTGGCAGGGGATTTTGAAATCTTAAAAATGTCACGATTCTTGTATCCACATGAAGAAATAGATTAAAAAAGTAATAAAATAATTCCCCAACGTGCATATAAAACTGTGAAATATACTTTACGCAGGGCTCAAACTGAATCAAGCTGTGCATTGTTGGAATAAGTTGTGTAATTCTTCAATGAAGTCAAGCGCATCAAATGTGGAAGTCAACACCAAAAGCTGTTTTGACAGTTGTGCCCGGCCAAGTTTTGTGTTTTGGTTCCTTTTGAAGCAAGAAGAAGAATAAATCATCACCACACTATGCTGAAGTAAACATCACTTTTGTTGTCACGATGTGATTCTCAGAGGAATATGTTGGACACATTGTTCTACTGATGCTGGGAAGGACAAATCTGGCTTAATGTTGTAGAAGTTTGTGAGTGAGTGCATTTTGTTCCTGAGGTGTATTTTATTACAGTATACTCACCCCTACTCCTGGGTTATGTAACCGTAATGTACATTTTGTTTGAATTTCTGTACAGTATGTACCATGAATCGTTAACAATAGCAGGCAATTTTACCCAATTCTCCCGCACCCTTGATCATGGCATCCCCCTAAAAGTGTTGAGATAGCTTTCTTAACATTTCAGCACTGATTCATGTACTGATCACTGGTATAGCTGCATATAGACACAACCAGTTATGTCCAAACATAAGCTGCCTTGTTCTTTGTGTTGGAATGGATGCTATGCTAATCGTATTTACAGCCTTAACAGGTTGTTTTCCTCACATAATACTCCATCTGCATGACCTGCCATACTGCATGTTGATAACCCCACATTTTACAAGCAAAGATAAGCCTGATGCTGCTATATTACTCTAACATTTTGTTATGTAAGAGCGAATAACAGGGATCCATAATTTGGCGGTTGTGTCGCCTCAGGTAACATCAAGGATGACCCAAAACAGGCGGGGAAGCCTATTAATCGTTCGTGTGTGACAGGTATACATACAAACACACACACACTTAGACACACCAACGGCACAGCGTGGCTGACAAGTGAGGGTGGTCAGTAATTACAAGCAGATGTGAACCAAAGAGGAGGTTCCAGGTCAGAGAAAGCAATCTATTACATGCATGAAGCCAACTTGTTTAAAAAAAAAAAAAGACTTGTGCATTCCACTGGTTCAGTGTTGTGGCACAGAAACTCTGCTCAAGGGTCATTTGAAGCTGGGTGCAACACAAAAACACACTGTGGAGAATTTAGGAATGCTCCTTTAAGTGTCTGTATTCACCTTAAGTGGTCTCTTCCTGGAATATCACTACATGTCATTCTTGATTGTGGCTCATACAAAGCCGACCAGCATGGTTTTGTCATAGATGACGATTATGTGAGTGTGGATGTGGTGCTAATAAAAAATATAAAACAGCTGTAATTGAGACAATGTAGCATCCACTGGAAGATCTATGACTGCAATTACATAACTTCTTGTCACTGTATTGATGCAGTTTTACAGGAAATGATGATGTAACGTGATGCTTTAATTGTAGTTAACCACACATCTTAATAAGGCCATAAAAAATGTTTTGTTTGTAAGTCTACTAGGTCATAAACCAAAATATTAGAGAATTTAAAAATCTGACACTGTGGTTGCATTAAATGTCCTATAATTATTATATTTTACCATACCACATTAATCTGGTATTTAAAAAGCTATCGCAGTCTATCACAATGAAAAACAAGGCTCTCCATGGAACACATTGAAAAGCCTTAATTCACCGCCTTCAGCCTTGGCATGTGTCATATGGGCTTTCCTTTAGGGTCAAAACTCATTGCAAGATTTTTGCCCAGTTCATTGCTCAAACCAGCGGATTAAAGGCTTTAAAGCAGATTTTTTTTTCTTTTCCCTGAAAAGAGGATTTGCTTCATTGTCTCCATTTACAGTTGTACTTAGGATATTTCCAACAGCACTTGAAGGCAGCGTGTGCCTATGCATATATTTCCTTCCTCTCTATTCCACATCAAACGCATATGCACACATATACATGCACAGTCATACAGACACATTTGTATGACCAGATGGGGATCAATAAGTACTGTCAATGTGTCCCAGGCTATTAATGGTGCATGGAATATTGAGCTGGGTTGTTTAGTATTGGCTACATTACTGTATGGAGCTGTCAATAATGTATTGGGGACAATGATGATGCAGGGGGAGAGTCAAATAAAGTGGCACAGAACTTTTTTTTTGTAGAAAAACATAAATATATATGCTGAATGACTGGAAGAATGGATATTAAGATGTTGTTTTATGAGTGCACATGTTCAAGGATGCCATTACTTTTTAAAAGTCAGCCTGACGTAAAACCCCTAAGTGGCTTTCCATCGTCACAGTGATGTTATTCACCTTGAATTGGAATTGATTTACGCAGTGCATCACAGCAACAAGTGTCCCACTGCCTGTGCATGTGTATGTGTATGTGTCTTCCAGGTGCGTTACCATAGTAATATTTCTCTCACTTCCTGGCCTTTTTGATTTTCTGTGTATGCGTTGCCACGGAAACTGACATATTCTTTTTTGCCCGTGGCTTTTTTTGCGCCATTTGTCCCTTTCTGAAACACAACAGAAACCACACACTGCAGTTCACTGTAAAAAAAAAGAAGAAGAAAAAAAAAGAAACGGCATTAGTCATCTAACTGCATGGTGCCAGTCTAGAGTCATTAATCTTTTCCAGGGTAACATCTGTCAGATGGGAACACAAAGCAACAGCAACAATGACAACACAACCAGTGCTGAATCCCAGGCTTAACAGAAGCTTTGCACAAGGCTTCACATAACTTTTTATATAACATACACATCTCACCAAGCTCTTTCATCTGCACACATAAATCACCTTGCATTCTTCTACCCCCGTGTGTCTAATACTTTTCATTCCTTCTTCCTTGCAAAGCATATTCATGATTTATAGTGATTTATTTCTGCTTATGCAAAATTGGATCAAGTGTAGCAAACAGGCAGAAAATACCATTTGTTAAAGGTGGGATTATCTGATTAGATCTGTGCGACCATTCCAGCGAGTATCATCTGTGGGGGGTTCAATAGCTCTAAGAAATACAGGAGGAAAACAGATGATGGCAGCTGTGTAAAGGCTTAGCAACCAACAATATTTTGGAGATAAACATTTGGAGTTAAATGATTGTGACAGCGACTGCATGGTAGATTTGTTTCTATACAGGCAATTCAAACATCTCACTAAAGCATTCACGTCATACTGAGATCTGAGATAATGAAATCTTATGTTTTAAAGGCATTTGGTGTTACAGTATGCTGCGGCTTGGCATTTGTGGGATGCCTGAATGGATTTTGAATGTGATTTGTGGTGCAGTAGCATGTGACCCCATTAACCTCTGTGGGTGAGGAGACTAGTTACGCTCATATCATCCATGCGTGCTCTGTAGCTTATTAACTCCACCAATACAGCCGAGCAAATTAGCGCTAGCTGTGGTGTGTAATTGTAGCTGACAGACGTGATCTCAGGAGTGAGAAAACGAGCTCTTGATATGATGAGTGTTACTGAACGTGTTTCAAATTGGGGAGGGTAGATAACAGAATAAATCCAAACATCTCTCCTCTTGAAAATTGAACCATGAACTCTGAGTGACTTTTCACCATGGCGATCGGCTTCTGTGTTTGTGTCTGCCGCTGTTAAGGCCAGGCTTGGATGTCTGACTGGGTAAACTTGGCCAACGACTCTTCAGTGGCTCGGAGGCCAAAGTGGATCCTTAAATCAGTGTTTTTTGCTCCATTAAGTGGAGTGCTGATGTGGAAAAGAGGCTTGTTCAAAGCTGAGATCTGTAACACATTCTGCATGATGCTTAAAATTTATGCTCTTCAAATTTTCTCAAATCTTTTTGTCAAATCTGGTATGGTTTGCTCAAAATGGAGCTGCACTGTTAGTCAGAGAGCCATTACACAGAGTAATAAGACCGACCTCGACCACAAGTCCAACTATAATAAATGTGCAATCTTATTATCTTACAACACTCCTCTATGCAGATGACAAACTATTATAACATTTTAACTAAAAAAGGTTAAGAACTTATCTTAAAATGAACTTTCAGTGAAGAAAAAATCTAAATAAGAGATAGTAATTGCACGACAATCATTTACCACAGTTTAAAATCAATTCAAAATGTGCTTCTTTCAATTATACAATGCAGGTTGGCTTTGGAACATCTCGGTTTGTAAATCTGAATGGTTGCCCCTGCAGGTCACACAAGCTTTCAGCAGTGATACCAGGATTTAGTCTGCCCCCTTCGCTCTTGTGTCATTGTGGCATTCCACAGTTTTCATAGGTTGACACTTAAGGACTGAAGCTCATCCATCCCCTTCAGAAATCCCGCTGGGCAGAACCAGCTCAACCGAGGAGAGGCCTCTTATTTAACTTTTCCAACTGTTTGTCTTTTCTTTTGCAGCGTGGGTGTGTACGGGCATGTGCATGTGTGTGCCCCTCAAGCTGTGTGTGAGGTCAAGCGGGAGGGAAAAGGGTTTCCTCCACCAGCGACCACGTACACACACACACACACACACACATACAGCTTGGCTGGATAAAATGCTCTATTAAGGGGTGGGGGGCACATGCAACTTCTTTTTCGCTGGACTCGTGACAGGATCATTCACACACACTTGCACACATACTCAGGTGGCTCTCCAGGCTGCCTGTGTCCACATCTTGTTTTTGCTCCCATGGCTGAACGACGGCTCTGTTGCTTCACTGCACTAAGTGGGGTCAAATAACAAGCAAGTTGAGTCAACAGCGGGTGGAACGACCTCAAAATATTGTTGATAGAGGTCTAATTTTGAAAAGCAAAGTGATTTTCTTGACATTAAGTCTTCAGTGTGTCTCTGAGAAACCCACTTTTCTAGAAGATTTGAAGAATAAACATCATTCAATGGGTAACGTGATGAAATTTTAAGATATAAACTGATGTAAATGGTCTCTCTCTCCTTGCAGGAGCACAAAATAAGACCATATAAACACAGACACATTAGAGTCCACTTGTAAGCCCTCTGTCTGGATAAAGCATTAGATAAATTGGAGCTATGTCTCCTCTCTTTCTCTTCCCCCTCTATCTTAACCTCTACCTCTTCCTGACCTCTTCTCTCTGTAGACACGGAGGAATGCATGACCAGAGATTCAGATGACTCAAATGTTCATCAAAGGCCAAAGCCGTCTGCAGGTTTCCAGCAATTCATTACCATTCACTTCAGTTCAATTCCACCTTGAGCACAGATTAAGCCAAAGCTGCAAAGTAAACCTGTCTGCTGCAGACAAAATAGGTGTGATGACTCAGAGTGTTTTCTATATGCTCTGGCTCTATGCTAACCACATCTCCTCCTCCACATATGCTATGCATTCGTAATGTGTTATATGAGTGGAGAGCATATTGGAAATCCATCAGTGGAAGGCCACTTTAGTGCTGGAAGATGTCCTCAGTTGCTCCTCAGAGAAATGCAGGACTTTTTTCCTAGGTACATGCTGTCTGTGTTTATCTTTCTGTGCAGGCTACATCAATTTTATACATTTAGTTTGTCTTATATTGTACGGTTGTAAAAGTAACATTAGGTTTTCCATTTTTGTTAAACATTTTATGGAATGGTAATTGTTGGTTACACTGCATTTTATCTATATTGCCAAGTCTATCATCTCTCTCTTTAAAGAATCACATAAAAAAGGCTTCTTCTATTATGGAAAGAATGCAGAGGCCATGAGTTTACTCAGTTTCACAGGCATTAAGTCCAGCAAACCTTAATGTGCCATAGATTTTTTTTTTCACTTTAAATTTTTATTACCGAGATGAATATATCCTGTGAGGTCAAAACTCAGAACATGGCATGAAAACCCACTACACTGTGTATTCTACCTGCTAATGTGTTATGTTTTGTCTACCCCAGGGTGATTTCACCTGGAGCAGCCTGTCGGGACGGAGTGTGCGCCTGACGCCAGTTGCCATCCAGAGCCTGTCAGAGCTGGAGAGGGCCAGGCTGCAGGAAGTGGCCTACACCCGTTTACATCAGGACTACGACCTGGGATGTCAGATTACCATGCCAAAAGGTGGGAGCGTGTGTGTTTTTATGCATGTTGCAGACCTGAGTTAAACAGTGTTACATAATTTTTATGCTTGTGAGTTCCGGATGGGTGGAATTTACTGCTTCAACATACCTCAGATAGCATCAGGTTTTCAAGACCCTGACGTTTATGTGACTGTTAACTGTGGCAAAATGCATCTGTTACTGACTCCGGAACTGCAAACACCACTCATTCTTAATCCAGGTTTGCCGTGTAAGCCTGTGCAGATACTTTCAAGTGTCCCATAAAGTAGAAGTCTTTGACCACATCCTCTTGTCATCCCTCAAGTGTATTTAAGGGAAGTCATGTATGGACTATGTTTGGGGAAGTTGTGACAACACGCAAGTTTAGATGTAAACCATACTTCACATCAGGATCGGGCGCTTCCTGTTTGAAACCACCACCCCCCACGCCATAACGACACACGTCTCCCTTTCCTGCTGCAGCTGAGGCGGAGTGCAGTCAACCCACTAGTCACCACGTACACTCAGACTTTTAAAAACTTCTAAATGTTGCAAAAAGCAGGCTGTATTCATCTGTGTGGTCCTATCTGAAAGTTTGGTCTCGTAAACCAAACAATTAAAGTGAATATGGGTTTGGAAAATGACAGAATTAGACATATTAAGCCAGATATAGCAGAAATAGGCAGAGCACTGAGCTGAAACTGCTGGAGTTGGTGGTTTGTTTCCCACTAGGCCCGCCCATACTAAAAATATACATAGATATATACACGCACAGCCCCACTCAGTTTATAGCAAAGAAGTGGGCAAACCATAATAAGTTAAGCAAAGCACACAGTACACTGAATACTAATACATGAATGAATAACATGTTGGGATAGTGGGAACTGTGGTCTTATTTTTCCCATCATTCCTCCCAGTAAAATTAACATGACACCCAACAGGGCAATAGCTAATATCTGGAAACAGCTATGAAGACAACAAGAAACATGAGCAGTCAGACATGTAATTAATAAAATCTCAGGTTAGTCAAAGAAAAGTAAAATTATTACCCAGTAACTCATGCTGACTTAAGGTTTCACCACCCAATAAAGTGCCCATGTCAGAGTTCCCCAATGTTTTTGGTTTGTGATTAAATACTGTCTATTTGTGGCCTCTTATCACAGATTCTAGTTGTGCACAGTTAGCCAATAAGTCAATTTTCCTATCAAAGTTTATTTATTTGAATGATTTTTCAAGGCCAGAGAGGGTAAAATTATCCTGTGATTCAGATGAAAAAAAAGAAACTTTTTCTGCTTTTCTGTCCATGACCCCTCACATGCCTCTAGTGACTCCTCGAGGTTCCTGACCCCTAGGTTGGAAGCCACTGGTTTAGCTAATCTGGCTAAACTGCTGAATTTTACCATAACTCTCTACTCAAGATCTAGTCAAGTTATTAGAATGCTCAGTCCGTGTTTACACATGGATGCACATTATGCACAACACTCCCTCTCTGCACTGTATAGGAGTGGAGTGGCTGCCATAGCAGCAGTATAGTGGATTATCCAGGGCCTTGCATTCCAGCTGAAGGTTAAACCTCTCCCCACCATGATTTAATACGTACTTGTCTCTGTTGCTTATGAATTCCAGAGCCCCTGACGGCCGCCATGTGCTAGTGAGGGAAATATTTCAACTTGTGTGTAAGAATGTGTGTGTGTGAGTGCTGTTTCAGCACCGCTAATGTGGGCTTTTCAGCCTCGCTGTTCTTCATATTTATCTGAGTGCCAGGGGTCATGTTTCTAGTGTTTCTTCAAGAACAAAAAGCAGATTAAAGAAGGATAGAACCGAGAGGGGCGAAGAGGGATGGGTTGAGGGCGTGATGAGACGGAAAAGCAGCAAAAAGGTTCATCGGACAGTTTCACAACTGGTTGGGAGTTGAACTGGGGAGGTTTGGAGGTTCGGGGGATTTCCGTATGGCTTTGGGAGCCATCTGTCAAAAATCCAAACCATTTCCTATCTCTGCTTCTCCCGCCTTGCGCTCTCTCTCTCTCTCTCTCTCTCTCTCTCTCTCACTCTCACACTGCCTTTGCTCTCCATCACAACATCTGCTTTCTTTCTCCTTCTATCTCACACCCCGTCCTCGCTGTTTCCTACTTATTTTTCTCTCCTACACCTTAAGATTTCACCTCTTGTCCTTCTCACTTTTCAAGCTTTAAAGGACATGCAGGTTTCTCATATATCACCACAGTGGCAATAAATTTATTATCAAAGAACAGCAACTTGTTCAGATTTGTCAGAAATGGTTGGACACATGGGGAAACTGAACCTGCTCCCTGACGTAAGAAGCTATCGTTACTGTCAGGGGTTTTGTGGGAGCTGGATAAAATTTCCTGAGCTCCACAAGTCACTCATTCGATACAGCTGAGGGGAACATCTGGGGTTCAAAACGAGGTTGCTAAAGCAGCAGATCGAGTCAAAACACTCCGAACGAGTCTAAAACGATCTGATGTGTAAAAGAGTTGGTTTTGGATAGCCCGTAAAGCAAACAGCAGAGTGACCGAATGATCGCATAAAAAGTTGCTGAGGTTTCCACCAACTGACATCCTGGCCTTGAGACGAGAATTCCGAGGCTTTAAAGTTGCGTGTGCCGCATTTTTCCAGAGTTTCCTGATCATCAATCAGCAAATTCAGGAGTCATTCATCATGTCGACAGCTGACAAAGTGGCTTTCCTCCTTTCACAAAAGCCCCAAAACCTGGATGTAAAGCACTCACGTACGCACGCAGAAACATATTTTTCAAAGGAACTGATACGATTGTTTGCAATGGCTGTTTTTCCTTACATTTTTGGCAATTGTAACACATTGGATATGTCTATTTGTAATATGCAAGGCACACTAATAACCCTCCAAACCAACATCAGGCTCAGGTTTACAATAATTATTTTCATTTTTACTGCACCATAAGCTCTGTATAGATGGAATTACAACTTCTTGCTTTCTTTACATTTTTCAAGTCATCTTTACATAATCAGGGTAAAGCTGAGATGTTATGATCCAAAATCTATGGATGACCCATTGCATACTGGGAAATATACTTTGCAAACACATTCATGCCAGTGTAGACAATAAATATTAGTGATTTAATGTGTTTTGATTGATATTTTTTCTGCTGACTAATACCGTAGCCAACCCTGTCTGATGTTTGAGTTAAATTGATTTAAGTTCACAGACAGCCCCCCATGATTAATTTATGTCTGCATTCCTGACATACGCTTATTAGATATAATAAGCGAGATAAGATACGGCCGTTATAGAGACCATTTGTTTCAGATGATTTATTTTCTTGTTTTTTTCCGGCACAGATGGACAGAAGAGGAAAAAGTCGCTGAGGAGGAAGTTGGACTCTCTAGCAAAAGAGAAGAGTAAAGACAAAGGTACGCCAAGTTCTTTTTAACATGCGCTCTGACACGGTGCCAGTTCACAGGGTTTCTCTCTCTCTCTGTATCTCATCTCTTTCGGTCTCTCTTTTTCACGACAGTAAGACAGAGGGATAATCTGCAGGCAGGTGAACAGCGAGGGCTTTGACAGTTTATATTTAGCTTAAGTGGAGGGACTCCTTGTAAGGGGACTGAGAAGCAGCCACTCTGCTGTACTGAGGAAAGCATATTTGGCAGAAAGGGAAAGGGATCTTAGTCAGAGGAGCCCAGATGGAAAGAGGGGAAAGAGATAAAATAAAAAAGGGTGATGACCCCAGGTTTTGTTTACTATAAATACACACACCTGACACATCCACTAATTCTGAAAAGCTGCTATGCTTAAACCAGCGCCGATTTTTGCATTGGTCAGCATTAATGCGATAATATATGCATAAAGTGTGGGGTTTTTAAAGACACAGCTGTTTGCCAGGAATGAAAGATGCTGTCCAGTTGCATCATGGGAAATGTAGGATCTACAAATCAGCATATCTGACCATTCTTTTTTGTAATCTGCCTCTCAGAAACCTCCCAACTTTATGGAAATGACAAACTAACAACCTCTTTAAAAACCATTACTATAATAATTTCTGAGTATTATACAGGATGTAATGATTTTATTGGATTATTTTTGGAGAGCAGCCACTGGATTTTGTAGACTTTAACGATTGAGCTAATGTAAGATAAACTGAGGGTCAAAGTTGAGATTATTCATCCATAAAAACATCCTCTGACTGTGCCAAGGAGGCAAAAATAACCAAAATACCTAGAAATCATATAAGACATGCATTTTGCTGTATGTATGTATGTTGTTTATATATAAACCATTAAAATGTAACTTTTTGCCAGAGCTGTGTCAAAGTTTAATTTATTGCTCCAACAAGTGGAAGAAACAGCTGTTGAGCTCTGGGTTTTATATTAGAATGGTGATGCTATGTTACAGCTGTGTGGTCTGAAAATACTGCCCATGCTTTGGCCAATCACAACCAAGCACTTTTGGTGACAGCTGTGGCAACTGTAAATACATACATTGGCAGGTTGCCTATGACCTCCAGTTGATGAGAAAAAAATCCATTTGGGAACAAATACTTTAGGATATATGTTATGTAAGATTTATGTCAGGGTAAAACTGTGAATAGAAACTGAGTGTAGCTTGGTTTTGCCTCCACTACATGCCTGCCTCTAGCCCCTTCAGAACCCAGATGGCTCAGATGTATCTGTGGTCCAAACTGCCAAACGGATTCAAAGTTTAATTTTCTCCTGGGGTCCCTGAATACCAGCCCTGCATTTCACTCTTGAAGCGGGGCTCAGCTGTCTCTCTGTAAGAGAGAAAAGGAAAACTCTTTTCTCTCTGTTGATGCAGCCACAGTAATGTGAGCTGCATGTGTTGTGACCAGACCTCAGTCAAACTATATTTGCAAATAAGGTTTAAGAGCCATTACAATCTGCTTGAGTTCCCTGAGGGTGAGTTTTTACTTCAGATAATATCGATCAAGCTGTCAGTCAAAGCAGGGATTTACTAATTGGTCTTTTAAATACTTTTCAGCTTTTTCACTGTTTTGTCTTGGGAGGTAAACTGCGCCCATCTGTGCACATTAAAACAAAAGTTTCATGTTATTTAGAACTTTCCTGAGGCTCTGAGGTGCTCTCTGCACGGACTGAGAACAAATCCAGCTAATATAAACACACTACATGGACATGAATAAGAAATAGCGAGAGTGCTGAAAACTAAGACTGTTGTTCCTGAGACGCTGTAGGCCTGGAAAATGTAGATTTATGAAAATCTGACATGTCTTGATAAATGTGGTCTGGCTGTGGACGCGCTGTGCATTACGTTGGCAAAGCCCCTGTACATTACGCGATCCAGATTGTGTACATGTGCATGTCCTTTCTGTGCATATGTGTGTGTGCAGGTTACATAAGCCCTGTTAACGCTGTGAGGCTGCAGAGCAAATTTGTTGTGTCACAGTGTTAGTGGTCATGTTGTTCATGAACCACAGCCCTCCACTTGTGGTTGCGGAATGCATTTCGCCTTCTCTCTCTCTCTCTCTCTCTTTTCTACACTGAACAGCTGGGCTGTTTTTTTTCTCAGCTATTGGCTCAGGCTTTGGGATTGTGTATAATGTCCTGTGCATATCTTCAAGTGCTTCAAATTTGCATCTGAGACAAGTCCCCAATTAATTGCCATGGTTTTGCTTCATTTGCAACTTTTGGCCAAAACAAACTCCATTCCATCTCGTCATACTTTAAAAGGAGGGAAAATGGAACAAAGGCGTAAGCTAGAAAACATGTTAGCTGTTATTAACATGTGTCAGTGCTGAGCTGCTTCTAGAAAAGACCTACACGGAGAACATGACATTGCTTGTGGCTGAGAGTCATCAAAGTTATGCTATTTTGGTCAAAGGCACTGGAATTATTGGTCTGTTGTAGCCAGATTTTTTTTCTGTGAAGTCTTATTTTGGAAAACAGCTGTAGTAGTGCTATAAGAGTTTTAACTGACATAGTAAACATGTGTTGTTATGCTTTAATCACATGTAAAATGAGCTCCAACAGAAGTAATAAAGAGTTTAATTGGAGATGTGTTTGATCTTCTTTCAAGTCCACAGCTATTTTTGGATGCTTCTAATAGAGTCCTGTTTTTCTTTTATTTCTCTTCTTCTCTCTACATATTTCTGCCTTTTTCCTCTTCTACCATCTTTTCCAACACTATCTCCCTTTCTTCTTCCAGAATGCATACCGCAGGCCTTCAGTATACCGCTCTCCCAGGTCATCGCCAATGACCGAACACACAGGCAGCGTCAGGACGGCTATCGTCAGGACCCTCCACAGCGAGAGGAGCACAAGGACTCCTCTGACCTCGTCTCGTCCATTTTACAGGTATAGATTCATCTGTAAATTCATCTACAAGGGGCTAATGGGGACAAATATTATCTTGGACTACATAGACTAAGGCTAATTGTCCCATTTGCACTATATGAAGAAAAAGCCAGTTGTAACTCTTGGATCATGTGTCCTGCAGTTTGCCACCAAGCGGCCGTCCAATAAGGAGTTATCCAGCAGTAACTCCTCACTGAGTTCTACATCGGAGACTGCCAATGAGTCAACATCGCCCAACACCCCCGAAGCTGCACCCCGAACACGCAGGAGGGTGAGACTGGATAATAAAGTTCATTGCGGGCTGAACTGCATGGCTAAACCACTCCCTGTTTGAATCAAATGCTTTAATTGTACCTCCAGGGAGGCATGTCAGTGGACTCCATCACCGACTTGGATGACAACCAGTCACGGCTGCTCGAGGCGCTCCAGCTCTCCCTGCCGGCTGAAACGCCGAGTAAAAAGGAGAAGCACCGGGACAAAAGGCTGAGCCTCAATCCCATCTACCGTCAGGTGCCGCGGGTGGTCGACAGCTGCTGTCAGCACATTGAGAAATATGGTGAGTAGCTACTTTACCAGTGTAGCCATCATGTATGTACATCCACCCCTTTACCTGTCATCTGTTACTGCAATGACAGCTGCAAGAGACAGATTTTTCTCCCTTCTCCACTCAGGTTTGCAGACTGTGGGGATCTTTAGAGTGGGCAGCTCCAAGAAGAGAGTCCGACAGGTGAGAGTTCTAGGGTATTAGTGCTCAATTTGGTTGAGAGCTACTGACTGGGAGGGCCTTAGCACATGACTCATATCATTTGGATGCTCATCAAACCTCATTTAGTGAGCCCTTGAAATCAAGTATCACGCCATTATGTATCATTTGTACCCACAGATAGGCCACATAGCACCATACCATGTTTCCCACCAACAAATCAAAGTCCAGTTTTGCAGAAAGTGAAATTGCTTGTGCGAAACCCTCCTCACACATTCTTTCCCAACGACACCAACAAACAAAACCTCCTCTCTAAGAATAGATCGTGTGATAACCAACACATTGCACCAAAATGTGCCGTTCATGCTACTGAAGCTTCGTCAACAGCCTTGCTCACATATACAAAGACACGCTTGCTGAATATTCCAGAGGATAAAAAAAAACACAGAGTAATCCAACAGAGCTGGTCCTAATGCTGTATTTGTTATTCAAGCAAATATATTCTCACCAACCTCAATACACACAATTAAAATAAGTTATTCTCCTCACTCCTACACCTTTCATTATCTGTTACCTTTGACACCAGTGGATAAACAGTCAAAGAATACATTTACAGGGTTAAGCTTTGTGGGTCAATCACTGTGGGTAGCATTTTTTTTTTTTTTTTTTTTACATAATATTTTCAGTTTCGTGTCTTTATAACATTGATTTCAGCTTGTAGCAGTTAGAGTACTAGAGTACATGTATCGGCTATTGAGGGAGGCACAAACATGTTTGCACTTCTTAGTGTAAGAAGTTCAGTTTATATAGACTTTACACATTCAAAGTTGAAGTCAACTGTCACTCATTTAGCAGCAGCAGCATTCACAAAAGGCTATTCTGGTTATGGAAGGCAGTGTTTTGTTTTCCTTTTATTACTCTGAAGAGGAATTTAGAGATTGTCTTTCATGTTCTGGTTCTTGTTAGTCACCAAAATGTGTCTTTGTTCTTTTTAATAGATTGACCTGCTGGATTCTGCTCATAAAATACGCTAGTGTCTTCAGTTGCATTTTTTATTTATTTATTTTTATTTAAAGAATGGGAAGCAGATGTACAAATTACTCCTTAAAAATTAGCTTTTGTTTTGAACCATTTACATGCTAAGATTTGGTTCCAATAAATATAATAGTAATGTTTTTACTGTGGTTAGATGGACCACTCTACCCCTCTCTATGTTTATAACACCTCTTAATTATAAACTCACTATGTGAAACAGCTTGTATTCACACATCTGTATATGTGACAAGTATAAATATTCATTTTGGAATCTATACTAGTCTGTGTTGATACAATCTAATGTCAGCGCTTATGCATTTGCTACTATTGTCAGCTTATTGGCTTGAGTTACTATAAATGTAATGTGAACACGGGTATATATATGCTGCACCCAGATGACCTATGTGCATCCATCATCATGGCTGACAATAGACTTTCTATTTTTCTGGAAGTCATCCAAAGGTCAGATGGTAGAGATTAGAAATCCCTACTGGTAAAACTAGTTTGAACCGCGAGTCTACCAGGTCACTTGGAGGACCAACAGGAAGTGAGCGTGTGTGGGAGTGTGCGCTACCTAGAATATAATGTCCATTGTTATGTGCAGAGGATGTTTCTGAATACCCCCCTTCTTCCTCTCTTTCTCCTTTGTCCTCTCTTTTCTCTTTGTCCCTCCTTCAGCTACGTGAGGAGTTTGATCGTGGTGTTGACGTCCAGCTGGATGAAGAGCACAGCGTTCACGATGTGGCCGCTCTGCTGAAGGAGTTCCTCAGGGACATGCCCGACCCTCTACTGACCAAGGAGCTCTACACTGCCTTCATCAACACCACATGTAAGCTTAACCATCCTTTTCGCCCTCCTTTCTGCCTGTCCTCGATCCTTTTTCTCACCCAAACCATCCATATCTATGCAGTGTTGGACCCAGATGAGCAGCAGAATGTTGCCCAGCTTCTGGTCTACCTGCTCCCAGCATGCAACAGCGACACGCTTCATCGCCTTTTGGAGTTTCTGTCCACTGTGGCTGATCACGCCCACGACCGACAAGACAAACACGGACAGGAGGTGAGCTCCGGTTTTTATGAACAGGACATAAAACTTTTAAAAAGTCCTTTGTCAGTCCCATGACTGTAGTAGCAAAAAATACAAACATGACAGAAAACATTCATGTCCAAAATGTTCAAATGCAGTTGCTTTTAGTTGCATGCAACACGTGCCAACAACTTATGGGCAGCTTGTGTTTGCCGTCTGTTTCCACCTCATTGGGAGGAAATTACCAAAGAAGTGATAGGAATCAGTTCGTGTGGTTGGTATGTGCACATATTTCTCTTTGCCCGTCAGGCCTGAAGCAGCACGAGCGTTGATGTAAGATTGCTAAATAGCCTCGTGTTGATTATCACAACCCTCATGATGTGAATGGCTGCATTTACTCCAAAGCTGCACTCTGCAAGACTGGGGGTGACATTCAGCTTTTCTACTGCTACTGGCTGTAACATGTACAAGGAAACAACAAGTCTGAAGGCCAGAGAATAAATTCCTACCTTAACTTGGGGCAGTCAGGTCAAAGTAAATATTTCTCTAACTTCCTCAAGCAACAGGATTAGCTTGTGTAAGGGTGTTTTACTTCAAAATATTCTTTGGTGCTGCTCAGAATGATTGTAATCTATAACAAATTTTTGAAGGATATAGTCACAACGAAACTATTGGTCAGGACTGGAATGTAAGGTTTATGTTACTAAGGATTCCCTAAGACAGTGATAAGGGTCAAGATTTCCTTTTGCATGATACACTATATGGCCAAAAATCTACACACTTTTGGTCAGAGGCTGTTTTTCATGGTTTGTTTTGGACCCCTTAGTTCCAATTTAAGGGAATCTCAAACCTACAGTCTAGAACTTTATGGTAACAACTGGGGAAGGACCTTTCCTGTTTCAACACAACAATGGCCACATGCACAAAATAAGGTTCATAAATAATGAGTTTGTTAGGAACTTGAACACAGACTGTGAGCTGTATAGCCCAAAATGAGTGCACAACCTCATTGATGCTCTTGTGGCTGAAATGGAGCAAATACCTGCAGCCAGGTTCCTAAATCTTGCACAAAGCCTTCCCAGAATTGCTGTTATAACAGCACAGTGATGCCCATGGATTTGGTATGTGGTGTTTACAAAATCACATAAGGGTGTAAAATTCAGGTGCCCACATACTGTGTACTGTGTTCCAGTGTCTACATAATTTGAGCAATAAAGTGTAAATGTGACAAAAAGTAACTGTACAAATGCAAGTTTGAAACCACTACTTTTCAGCCAAGTGATTTTGAACAATTCTTGGGAACTCTTATCAAATCAAATCCTACTGTGCCCTTACATATTATTTAGAAACTGTGCATTTTGATCCTGTGATAGCAGCCATGAGGGAAGCTGAGGTCAAGATAGACGAGGGACATCATGATCTGTTATCAAGACCCGTCATGGTTTAAAATATCTCTTCTTTCCCAGTCCCACAAGCCCTTCAGCCCTCTCTAATTCCCAAATTGTGGACTCTGGCATGTGTGCGTGTGTTTTTGAGAGAAACTTTCTGCATGTGCGTGGGTATGAGTCTCACCCCTTTGTGCAAAGTGTGTGTGTACTATATGTGTGAAAAAGAGTGTATTTTGGCATGTGTATGCGCAGATGGAAGCATGTTTTGTTGTCTCCTTGCGTATACACATGAGAATGGACTCAAACACTGATGTGTGTGTGTTTTTTCCCTTCACGACTTCATGGCTCCAGTATCTGTATCTGAGATCGTGACAGGAAGTCGGAGCGTTTCACACTCGGCCTGGAACAACACATCAATACTTTTGGCTACTTGTGACTCCCATCTCTCCTTTGGGACTGGGAGTGGAATGGGAGGAAAGTGGGGAAAGAAGCAGAAAAAATTAATTTACCGCTAAAAAGAGTTGTCCGAGCTTTGAAGGGCCTGTAACTTTGGATGGTAATTGTGTCACAGGATGTGCATCATCACCCAACCCTGGTGGAAACAGAGGCAGCTGTCGCACACTCCAACACTTTTAGTGTTAACAAACCCCATGATGCCACCCTTTATCCATCTATCACTCAAAGTGACAAAAACACAGAGGGGAGGGGCGGGACGAGACGTACAGAATGTGGAAGGGGGAGGTGAGAAAATCAACATGAAAGATGATGCAGAATGGAGATATGAGTGGGAACAGGAGGAGAGGGAGAAGAAAAGAGGAGTCAGGAAGGACAAGAGGAAGCGTTTCCAAAAACTGTGTAATCTCAGAAAAACACTATGATGTCATTTCTGCAACACTTTAAGCTTTTTAAAGTATTTTTCTCTTGCAAAAGGAAGAAAACAGTCCCTGATATCTCTAGCAATGCAGACCTTATGTGCAAAGGTATAGGGCAAACATAAAAAAAATGCACTGATTTAGCAACAGTTTTGTTAGATGCAACAGATCACATGTAAAACTGCTTGTAAACTGAACGCTGAAGGATTTAAATATTTCTTTGGCCTGCACACACGTCTAGCACCATAATCTGGTCGGCTTTGCTCCGCTCTCCCTTCATCATTCTGCTCGTTACTTCATTCAAATTGTGGTGCAGTCTACTCAGTTATGAAATACTGTCATAACCAGCCTGCATGTCTTTCTGGATTTAATTAGCTGTCTGCATTTTGCGCTGTGGATAAGTTAAATTAAATGGGAAACTGCTTCAAGTACACTTTTCATGCTTTTATTTTGAAACTGTATTCTGGTGGCTTCAACATTGGGTGGGACTTTAATTTTTAAAGCCTCCTCAGTGGTGGAGGAGTCAGTACCTGATGATGTAGCATTAACAGGGCTGTACTTTTGTGTATCTGACTAAAAACTATTTGTTTTTTTCCCTCCCAATTCCAGATCACAGGGAACAAGATGACGTCTTTAAACCTGGCCACCATCTTTGGCCCCAACCTACTTCACAAGCAGAAGAGCTCAGACAAAGAGTTCAGTGTCCAGAGCTCAGCCAGGGCCGAGGAGAGCACGGCCGTCATCGCCGTGCTGCAGAGGATGATCGCCAGCTACCAGACCCTCTTCATGGTCAGTCACTGAGCTCTCCTCACTTCCTCCTTTCATTCTTTTACCCTTCATGGAAACACACTCACTTCGCTTATGCACACTTTCCCTCGTACATTCCTGTGTAGACTTAAAGTAAGACACACAATGGTTGTGTCTTAGTTAATCAAAACAGAGCTCAGTGGATAGAGAGAAAGAAGGGACAGAAATAAACTGAATAAAGACAGGAAAGAGAGTGGAGGATAACAAATGAATGGGAAGTGTTTTTGGTCAGAATCACGCCTGAATTCATGAAACTGTAACAAGAAAGTAAATTCTTGCCAGTTAGCTGACAACAACATCAAAAAACCTTTCATCCAGATACTTGAACTTGTTCTTTCCAAAATAAAAGCAGAAAATTCAGGCATGAAATCCTCTGCAGTGGTGTCAGGAGGGGTCACAATTTTGTACGGATTGCCGCCTCATCGCTTGCTTTTGTTCCCCCTTCTGTTCTCAAAACAGCGCAGACAGGCACTATGGGTCATTTCGGGTCCGAAACCTTAAACCGTAATGTTTTGTAACCTGCCACCACTGTTCCCCTCGAGGCTTACATTCCTGCAGTAAGCCAATGAAGAGCTATTAATCGCATATAGTGAATTGGGACTGAGTTGCTCAGTCTCGGTGAGTAAAAACAGATTTGTAGGAAGCTCAAGTTCTATGAGTGACATCTGAAAGCTGTTTCGTAACCTGCTTATGTCTGAATTTGTTAGAGATCTGGCAGCCTTTACTTTCAAAGCATTGGAGGAGCATAAGCATAAAATCCAGCTAATTACCCAAAGATCAGACTGACAGACAAGACGGATCTGAGACATTCTGAGATCTTTTAATAAAATCAGGATAAACGAGAGCAGAAATGCTGAATGAAATCCATGCTTGATGAAGGCCAAGCTGGATTCTTGTTTTATTAGATGGAACAAGTGGAGTTTTATTTGTGATGTTAATGTTAAATTAGGTTCTTTATTCATTTCGCTCAAGTTGCTGTTGTTTTAGGTGCCTCCGGATCTGCAAAATGAGGTGCTGATGAGTCTTTTGGAGACAGATCCAGATGTAGTGGACTACCTTCTGAGGAGAAAAGCATCACAGTGAGTTACACACACACGCATATAGCATGTGGTCTTGTTTCTCTTTGCTTTTTTTCTCCTTTTCATTCACATTTTCTCCCCCCTGACAGGAGTCCTGACTTGTTGCAGTCTGAGGAGCCCTTCACCCTGAGCGAGCGCCGTTCATCCAGTGACTCTAACAAAGCGTCCAGTGGCGAGGTGTCCCCCTACGACAACAACTCCCCGGTACTGAGTGAGCGGAGGGGGGAGCTGGGGAGCCCGGGCAGCGAACAGCTTTTCAGTGTCCCCGAGCAGTACACGGTGGTGGGGCAGGTAGCTGGTTGGAGCAGAGACCCCGGGGCAGCTGACATGTGGGGTGCTAAAGGTAAGTGGTCCGTAGATAGCTTTTATGCTACATGTGCTTTTTGGATGACGACGTATTTGACCTTCTTTTCTCCCTTCAGACACTATATCAGAGGAGCACGCAAACATTTGGGGGACGTGGCACAGCACTCTGAAACCAACACTCAAGGACCAACCATACACAGGTAAACAGTTTTCACTCATTTCAGGTGCTAGTAGTTAATGAGCCAGAGCAGCATATGCCTGACACATGGTGTTTGGTTCAAGCAGGAGGGAAACTAAGCCACTAAGCCTTGAAATCGCAGCCTTTTCAATCACCTGATTAGTTGCCCGTTTCCACCTGTGCTGCCAGGTGAATATGTTCAACTAATTAAGAAGCTGGGAGGACTGAAAACCAGCAGTGCTTTGATACAGGAATGAACAGATAGTTAATAAAGCACAAAGTTCTGTTGGAGTATTTCCTTGTATGTTTGTATGCCAAGCACCTATTTGTGATGAGTGTATCCCTTGTTGATGTTCTGTTTCTAGGTTCCCATGGCAACATGTCAGAGGGAAGCTCCCGCAGCTCACAGGAAGGTCTCGACGGACTCCATGGTGATGGGAGGCATCAGGCAACGCTACAACGGACCCAGACAGTGCCCAGCGTCACCGAGTGCAGACCCCACCCCCCGGTCACCAGAGTGTGCACAGGCCCTCACGTCGAGTCGGGGCGACCGCGCCTGCAGCTAAACATCAACCCCCCTGCGATGACGCACCACAACAGCACGCAGGGCCTCCAGCAGGCGAGCGGAATTAACACGACCCCCAGACCTCAAGGCGGGGTGAACGCTTCAAGCGATGGTGGCCCAGCCACGCTCAACGATGCCCGCTCACCACCCCCTTACAACGCCCACCATCGACTGGCTAGTTCTCAAAGTTCACCTCAGCTTGCGGCGGGTCAGCGGCCCCCTCTGCAGCACGGGAGGCCCGGTGCAGCGCAGAGTAATTCAGCCTCAACGACGGAGGCCCAAATGGTGCCGCAGAGCCCAGAGTGGCAGGACTGGCAGAGGGACCGGTGGCAGATCTGGCAACTGCTGTCCTCAGACAATGCTGACACACTCCCTGAAACGCTGGTGTGATCTCAGACCACAGACTCCAGCTTAATCTCTGTAGCGATTCTGCTCTGCTAGCCAACCAGTGGCATAATCAAACCCCTCCTATTGACAATCCCTCTTCACCCTTACCCCCCATTTTTCCTCTTGACCTGCCTTTTATCCACGGATTCCATCCTTTCCCTGAACCTTCTGTGCTTCTCCTGCATCTTAGCGCCATGGCGTTGTTGTTTACGTGTGCAGCTGCTGCCTTATACAGACTTTTACATCCAAGAGCCACTAGTATTCCTTGTTTTGTATGGATATTCAAATGTTGCTTCTGTTCCTAGCCCATATGTTTTTGTCCATAATGACGAGTTGGGAGCATTAAAAAATGCCCAAAAGAAATACCTCAAAAAACTATTCGTCAGAATGTTACCACGACCACATTTTCTATTCTGAGAGAGTTCAGTCTTCATATCTCAATTGAGAACAATAGGA
Organism: Lates calcarifer; assembly: GCF_001640805.2. Classification (NCBI taxonomy): domain Eukaryota; kingdom Metazoa; phylum Chordata; class Actinopteri; family Centropomidae; genus Lates; species Lates calcarifer. Next base: position 8,182,836 of record NC_066854.1, read on the forward strand.
AAGCACCATTTGTTTAGTTTGTTACATTTTTTTAAGGTTTCAGCATAAGACACTAAGATGTATGCATTAGTAATTGCTGCTAAATGTAGACTTTGTGTGTGCGTACTCTCCATGTAGTTCAGCCACATCTGTCTAAAAAGATCAAATGTTAAATTACTTTTCAGTGTCAGATTATGTTTGACTGTATATATATATACACACACACAAACTGTTGACAAACATACTTATACAATATATATGTAAATTGACATGTAAAGTATATAATTTGCCAATCTACCTAAAAGTAAGTCAGCCCTTTAACAGGCAGTCTGAATGTTGGTGTTTGTCAGACTGCTGTTTTCTGTCTTTAATATTGAATGTAAAATGCTTCACTTATGGCAAAATGCTTAGACCTAATTATAAAGCACTTGGCTGTAAGTTTGCTTATATGTGCTCCTGCCACCTGCTGCACTGCAGGAACAATGTGCCAAAGTCTGTTTTTTTTTTTTTTACTTCAGGATATTTATCATACAGTTAATTTCGTCCAGTTGCTCATTTCTAAGGAGACTCAAGAGCTTGGGACATTGGCAGGAATTTCAACATAAAAACATTTACAACACATATTTCGTCATCAGGTTGGTGTGAGGATCATATTTCCAACTATTTATAAAATGACTAAATCAAGATGCTCAAACATAACAACAGTAAAACGTTTATGAATGACACTCTGACTGATCCTTTTTTTATTATATCTCTCATCTAAGACTGAATATTCCAACTGGGTGTAGACTCATGACCTGTCTAAAAGGCTTGATGAATTTTTCCTCATTAAAAGTCTAAAAAATTTAACTAAGGAGCTTAGAAAAGAAACTTCAAATGCAGTGTTGCTACAAATCCAGCTGGAAATATGCTTTCTGAATAGACCCACAACCAACAGGTCCAGATCCTCTCACATGTCACAGTCAAGTGGGTATTTGCTGGCAAATATTTCACATTTTCTCAAGTTTTGGTGTAATATTTGCTACTTCACCGCATTAAGTCTGGAAACACACTGTATTTAATTCGACATCTTCTCATGTCGTCCTTTAACTGCTTGTCACTTGTAAGTAACTTTGAGGAGACAATTGAAGTGAGCCCTGCAAGTGCAAGAAGTGGAAGGACTACTGCGAGGTGTTATGGCGCCATCTATTGTCAGAACATGTGCACCAGTATGCTGCTGCTGCTGCTGCTTCCCTGGTACAGAGTTTCCATGGCATCCATCTGCTCTCAATTTAGAATCAAAGCTTGTGATTAAAAGCACCTTTTGTGAAAATGTACAGATCTGTGTGAGGAAATAAACGTGCCATAGATCTCACTCTTAAAAGTTTCTCCATGCGTTGCTCAAGGTTCATATTGTGAATTTTTTTGTATTACTTTTTTTTTTTTTTTTTTTTTGAGTGTTGTAATATATAAATACAATATAACAATTTTTATTCAAGAAGAAGAAAAACCGATTCATCCTAATGGTCCTAGCTTTGTGTCCCCAAACCAAGAACATGTCTTGTTGACTTCACTATGAAACTAAGAGAAACATTTTTGTTGTTGTTGTTGTTGTTGATATTTTGGTGGGGTTTACTGGGTCCAAGTTGTAATGGAATATCTGGTAATTGCTTTTGTACTGCGTGTCATCATCAATATGCTACTATGGAATTAAATATGATAAAGTTTACACCTGCTGTTCGAGTCAGTGCTTCATGATACTACACTATAATATTTATGATGCTACACTAAAAAATTACAAATAGAGTATTTCTTAATATAATAATTACTTATTTGTACATTGCAGTGCATTATTTCATAGTACTATATGCACATTAATAATATGCAGAGTGCTATATTCATTATGTCACACAGTGCTGGAGTAAAATATGTTATAATGGAATATTATGTAATAGTATGGCACTGTAGACTGCAGCCTGATGTTTATATTTTCTCTAAGGCCACATAACACCATTGCTTTTTGAGTCAGATCACACATTAGTTACTTTTTTAAGGTCCCCACAGAGCCCCAAATTACCACATGTCCTGGGTGTGTCTGCCAGCAGTGCAAACACCCTCCAAACAGCTGGGATGTTTTTTTTCCTGGTGGGTGGCTGTTTGTGTGGTGGTGCGGTTTCCGCTGTGTAATTTTTCCCCTTTAGTGGTCCACTCAAGGATTCACAGATCTCTACTCCCTGACTCACACAGAGTACACTAACTAATCAGGTTTTGCTTTCATGAAAGATAAATTGAACATTACTTTTCACAGTGTTTTTCATTATGTGATGAAGAGCCATTTTTCATTTTGAAAAATTAAAAATGTTCTGCAGGGAAAATTCTATTTCCTATCCCAGAATTGAGGGGAAACAAAAACTTTTATATTTGAAATAGCTACACAGCGTTGAAAAGTGTTGAGTTGCACTTGGAAAAGAGAGGCCATAAAGTTTCTGTATGTATGCCTTTAGGCTTCAAGGTGAGATCAAAGCAACATATAGGGATGGCTGATAGTTAGGAGGAGGTAGGAGATAGAAGGTAAAAATCAGCCATGACGGCTCCTCAACCAGACAGCAGAACAGCGACTAAAGCGGCAAGAGCCAGAAAGATGTCATCCTCACCCCTTTACCCTGACAGCTGTGCTTCTGGCTTTAGATGCAGGGACGAATGCACACACACAAAAAAAAGCAACTCTGAGTCACTCGACTGTAAATGTCAAGTGTGGCATGAGCAGGCACTTTCACAGTCTCTCCTTCAAAAACCTGACAGACCAAGGTACAGTAGTTGGGCTATAGTGCGTAAACCCCTTATTACACCTGAAATATACACGCCTGTGAGTGAAGTGGTGCAAAGAATAGAGGCAGCCATCTAGTGAGCAATGGAAAAATGTCAGATGGTCAGATGAGTCATCTCCCGAAAAGGCAGGAAAGTATATGCAGGGCTCAGGCCAAAGCGAGTCAACAAGTCTGGGAGGTTATTTCCCATGGAGGAGATGTCTGACTGTTCTATTAACCCCTTAATAGGAAAGGTGCAGGCTAATAAGTTACTCTGGTATTCATGTGTCCTCCGGGATGGAAACACCTCTATTCACTTGACCACTTACTGCCTTAAGCGTGAAGCTGATGCAAATATGACCATAAGTCAGCAGATCTGAAGCCAGCTCAGCATTCATGGGAAATTATGTAGCTGTGCCTGGGGTGGCATTTCCCATGGCTGTCTCAAAAACACCAAATAATAATCCTTTTCATGGATAAATGATGTCACATTCCTGCAGGGGGAACACCAGAAATAGCAATCCAAGGCCTCCTGTAACTGTTTTGTTGCCCCACAGTTGCCTAATATGCTATTAACCCAATTAATATCTGTGTTTTCTTAATTTTCGGCATCTTAACGGAGTATCTTTTTCATTCCTTGAGCAGCTGTTCGTAATTAAATTTGTCTGCAACACTGGAAAAAATGATCTGGAACTACACAGCACAAAGAGTGGGGTGTTGTATGTAATGTAATGTCCTGATTACGCCACTAGAGGTCAGCCAAGAGCCTTGAATAGCTTTTTGTAAGCGTGTACAAGTTTGAGATACTGTATCTCTTAAAGGCAATTGAACCAATTTTTCTCCTCCTTCACTGTATATCTCCCAAAGTGCAATTGATGATGAACAAAATTAGTTTCTGAAGGTGACAAATGAAGACAGGTCTATGCTAAAAAAAAAGACGAAAAAGAAGAGGAAAAACGGTGAGGCCAATTGTTTAATGGTTTTGTGATGGAGAGAGAAGGGAAAAGTAAAAAAAAAAAAAAAAAGAGATTAAAAAGATTTCATGGTTTTTGGTTTCAGTTCTCCTCAGTCCTGCCTGATAGCATATTAAATCACCTTGTGGACCTCCAGAGAAGTGAAATTAACTGCTAGCAGACCATTAGACATATTGGAAAAGGTAATAGATGAGCATTTGGGTGTCTACCTCAGTGTGTGAGGGGACAGAGACTGAGAGTATGCGACTGACAATGGGAGTGAGCTAATAATTGAAATAGAGACAGTGTGTAGTGGGAACTACACACTGTCTCTAACTTACTTTCTCTCATTTCTCTTAATGGACTCTGGAATAATAAGAATAGAGTCAATTTAACCATTCTCTTACCAGCAGCTAATTGAGAGTTCTGATCTACTCTGGCAAAGTCTGGCAACTCTGGAAAGTAATTACAATCTTTTCTTGTGTCCCCCAATCAGATACACGCACTTCTTGATCAACAAGAACAACCTGAGGAACCTTTTATTAGTTGCATTTTTCTTCCCTTTTTATCAGCTACCTCTTTCCACTTAGCTCTTCTGCTATTTATCCAAGGAAATGCACTCTCATTCCAAGGTCCATCCCTCACAACGGCAATTAAAGCTTTTACTGTATACTGTGGTGTTTGAAATGAGTATGTCATGTTCCGCTCGAGGAGATTCTGATTAATTGTGATCAGTGAAGGCGCAGAGGCAGTTTGTCTCAGATACTGTACCTCTGAGTGCGCTTCTTCTATTTTCTTTTGTCTTTTTGGTGGGTTACTGGAAGGGAGCCTGATTTTAAATAGAATTTTGTGGACCATGACAACAAAACAAAGCTGCTTTATTTCGGTGGCTAATGACTTGGCCCGGAGTAACGTTCTCCAGTTGGCCAAGCTAAAAGACAATTTGCCAGAAAAATACACATGCACAAATACTGTAGGTATGCATGAACTCATCCACACAGAGACACTTGTAATTGCCAGTGTGAGAGTTCAACCCCACTCCTGGAGGGAGTTAAGAATTCATGCATGGCAGTAAACAAAATGTGGATTTCAGTTTGTTGTATCACTTTTCGAAAGGGGCATGTGAGGTAGTGCATGTTTTATGAGCACAACAATTTGAGCAGTGCAATACTTTATCTTTTGCCTACACATGCAGAAACACATGGCCACAAACAGATCCTGAAAGGAATTCGTACCCACAAGGTCCTCATTAGCAGGCACAGTTGGTTCATTCTCATGTGTTGCCTCTTTCGGTACAAAAACTGGCCTGAAGATAGAAATTTAGCAGAGATTCTGACCTGAATTAACCCATCTGTAATTCATTGTTGGATAAATCACATCACTGCCTGAGAAAATCAAACACAAACATCATCATATATTCATTCTCTACGCCCAACTACAGTACATTCTCTCTCATGCACAGATCGATGACTAGGATTTTAAATCCATTTTCCAATCATATTTCACCTTAAAACTTCACATACCTCCACTAAGCCTGCACAAATCAAAAAAGAAAAGTTCCAAATACCTGGATCAGCATGAAAATGCTCTTAGCGATAGACGACTGCTGAAAACTATGCCCCTTTTTTTGTTCAAGTAAGTGCTGTAGTTCAGAACAGACAGTTACAAAAATGTTCAAGAATTTCCTGTCACACTGTTAAATGATAAAATTGCTAATATTCTGAAATATTCTGAACAACAACAAAAACAAAAATCAATAATGTGTTAGCCTTGCAGTACTTTTATGTCTCTATGCTGTCTGAGGCATTCAGCTCCTAATACTTCACAAGTAGGTCACAAATATATAGTTGCATTCTTTTTAAAAGGCTTACTGATTTCTCAAAGCAACTAGGCAATGTAGTTTTTAGTAAATGTTACTCAAACAGGAGTAAACAGTGAGTTTTGTTGAGGACTATTTTCAGCTGTGGATGAATGCACAGGATGATGATACACCAGGATGATGTACATGTGAACTCAAAACAAACTATAGTGCCCCTGTTTGTGGTTATGACGGAACATGTCACCCAGTGCAACAGCGTGGCTCAACAAACCATGTCACTACTTGAAAAATGATGGGAAATAAAAACAGACAGTTCAAAATGCACCATGACTTAACTTCACACATGTAACTGTAGAAAAGCTACTGTAAAGAGATAAGTGTGACTACTGTAACCACATGACTGGAGGGCACTATCCAGCCAACCATGACATGGTCTATACTGATCTGCCCACAGGACTGGCAATACACGGCATGCTATACACATGTTCACCCACACATATCAACATGCAGCCCTTCTCAGCAGCTAATGCTTATAGAAAGTAATGGGCCAATCCATTGACCGCGTGGCCCAGTTGTATAGGAGAAGCCTGACAGATAAATTGCCGCAGTCAGTTTGTTATTTCCAGTCAACTGGATTGCTAACAAAGTCATGCTTCATTGTTTTCTGAGCTGGCAAGCAACAGCCCCGCGCGCAGAGAGAATGATTGCAATAGCAAATGCTGCATGTGAGTAGAAATGAGTTGAAAAAACAAGTCAAAACTGAATATTTTCCATGAGCAGAAAAATGGTTATGGCATAGAAATTATAATCAAAGTCAGACTATCAAAGTATTTACAGAAGTATTCTTCTTCTTACAAATAAAAAGTTGAATCAGTAAGTTATAAAACACACTCAAAAATGATAGTTTGACTACATTATCTTAAATAAACTGAAACTTTCATCTGGTACATACTTATATCGGCCTTCAGATGTGTGTGTGCTACTTGGATACAGAGCATAAGGACATATGCAGAGAGCACTTTACGCCAGATGTGAAGGACATCATAATGAAACTCTGCTGTCTTTGAAGACTGTAATTTCACTCCATATCCTGTAAATCCATGTGCCTGGTGATTCATACTGTAGGTATGTGTGTGGGGGGAGAGAAATGAAAGATCTTTGTTAGTCATTCATAAATTTACTTGAATAAATTATTGCAGCTGAGTAAAACATTTGAATTATAAATTGCAGATGAAGAGTTCAATTTCAGGGCTGTTAAATTACTCAGCTTAGTCAGCACACTTTACATGTGTAGTGGTGTAGCATCTTCATTTATAAGTCTTGCATTTTACTATTAAAGGATTACAGCTCCAGCTGCAATGTTCATGTTTGTAAGAATTTCTAGCTCAAAAATCCCTGTGTGCTGTCACAAATTCCCTACAGCCCTTGAAGGCAACAAGATACAACATTATGCTGCTGTATGTTGATGTTAGCAAAACTGACACTCCTTGCAGTGATGCTATTTATAGTGTGACCAAATAAATGCATTGAGGTGTGTACGTGTGATCTCATCTATTCCTACTTTTCTTTTACTGCTGAGGAAATGTTTATTTGTCAGGCATATTTTTGAGTGTACAATCTCCAAAAAAAGACCTTTTGAAAATCCTGCTGAACTAAAATATCCAAGTGTGCTTTTAACAGATGAGCTTCTAAGTGAGGTTGCCAGGTGATTTTTGTTGAATCCTCCTCAGTGCTGTGGTGTGTGCAGAGCTGTGACAGTGAGAAGATCCTGTCTATAGTTAGTCTCTGGCACATCATCATAGCTGACCATTTGGCTTGCATGTGATACGGCCGTCCAAACAGAGCGCCGCTGAGGTCACTTCACCTCTCGTTCACCTGCTGGCTTTTAAAGCTGGACGCAGTCATAAAGAGAGGAAGCAGGGACTGGTGCCATGTTGCTGTAGCAGTATCATAGCTTCCCTTCCCTTTGGTTGTTTGGCACTGGAAGAAGTTTGATTTCTCGTGAGTCCTACTTCTTCATAGCCCGAGGCAATATTAACCAGCTATGGAGTGAGTTTCTATGAGTGTTGCTCTTGCCATAGTAGGTTACATTTCTGAAATTATATAATTCTATCTGTGTAGTAATGTGTTGTAATCTCTTAAGAAACTGCAAGTAATGTAACAAGACCTGAATATTCATGTTTAAGTAAAGTCTTAAAGTAGTTTCTTTCAAAAACACTGTATTATACATATCCCATAATGCATTCATTAGACCCTTTATTGCAATAACCAGAACTCACTGTCCAAAATTCTTGATGTCATATTATAGTTCTGTAATCACCTAAAGTAATTCAGTGCATATACTGTGAATGGTTCTTTCACCTTCATACCATTGGAAATGAACTTGACATATTTAAGGTGCTATTTCAGAAAAAGGTGATCAGTGGAAAGACCTCAACACTCACAAGGTGTGAGGGTGTATATTAGGCCGTTCTTGCATTTCTATCTTTGACTGAACCAATTTCAGTTCGAGGCCTTCAGTGAGAAGTGACATTATAATTCTGCCTCGGCCTCACTTTTACAAGTAGCATTGTAAGATTAAGTTTAGTGACAGATTTTAGGGATAAAACTCACCCTGACACATTTGTCCATTTACAAAATTCTCTCTGTGTCTCTCTCTATGCTCTTTAAAGTCATGTTAGATGTTGTGATTGACATCCACTGCCCTCATTCACTTATAATCAATGTGCAATCAGATCCACATCTAATTCAGGGACTATTATGTAGCCAGCCTCAGTAATGGTCTGGTGCGGAGATAATACACTGATTGAGGCTGAGTGATCCTCATCTCCTCTGTTAGGAACCTTTGCACGCACACATTATTTAAAGTCCGTGCCTAATTACACGTTATGAAAAGACATTAAGGGAAACCTACTAAAAGCCATGAAGCATTGAATGTCAAGTTCATTAAAAATCTGCTGCCAGTATTTGAGCCATTTTGTAATAACTGTGTTACGCTTATTGGGTTCCCAAAGTTAGATTTAATGGTGATTGGAGCACTTCTAAATATAGATCTGTGTCTATTAGATGGATGATTTTATGCAGTTCTGATACAATTATGATGTAACTTCGGTTCATGTGGTGATTGTTTTTTTTTCACCATCTGGTAGTAAAATCACTGAAATCACTGAAAGATCGTAAAAATTCCCAATAAATTTTTGTTTGCTTTGCTCATTGACATTTGGTCAAACTGAGGGATTTCTGGCATGACCCAACTGTGCGATATGAATCAGCAACTGCATTATTCATGGTGGTTAACATTATTAGGGATGGTATGAAGTGACTCAAAATACCACAGAGACTCAAGGATGGAGAGGCAGATGTTTTGAAAGGTTTTCTTATCTGAAGTTTAGTTTGGGAAAGTTGATTCCCCTGTGTGCTCTGTGTCTGAGTCAGAGAGGAGTGAACGAGTGAGGGATGAATAATGCAGGTCAGGATCCTATTGTTTGGTGAAGGCCCTCCGTGGCCCCCAGGCACAGCACAGGAGACTTTGTGAAATATTGATTCACCACTTAAAAGTTGTTGTGTAGATGTTGCCTGACTTCTAGGATGTGAATGGAGAGTTTCCTTGGTTTTTCCTTTGCTTTTCTGGATGAACTGAGGATGCCCAGGAAGATAAAAGACACTCCTCAGGTCACATGAGCAAGCTTCAGGTCTGATTTTTGCCACATTTTTTGCCAAAGGTTGCTCAACACTACATGGACTGAGACATTTGAAATAGAATTTGTTACAGATGGAACAAATTTGATACTTATCATTCAGCCTTGGTCAGACTTTGCTGCATTTAATGGAATTGCTAATGGCACAAAATAAAGGTGAAAAGTATGCTGACAGAGCTGATGTTGAGTCTAGCAATCACCTAAACTAACAAGTGGGAAATCCATTTGCTGATGAACAGCTACTGAACATCTTTCCTAATAATAATATGGGTCATATAAATGTATAATTGATTGAAAAACTGTTACAGAAAAATGTAATATTTATTCAGTTTTAGGCACTTTCATACATATAAAGTGAAAGTACCCAACACTTAACAATTACTGGCAGCGGATTCATGACTTTATCTAAGTTAGTTTGGTTTCAGCCTCAAGTTGCACGTACTTGAGGACTCTAAGGAGGTGGCCCAGACTGCTGCATCAGATTGGATATTATGCTAGAGAAACAGCCAAATCACAAGAGGGCCCTTTATTTGAAGACTGGTTTTCAGAACTTGGCAAAATAGTTGTGCATTGAATAAGGGGGCAGATACAAGAAAACATTCCTACAGCACATGGGGCAAATATTTGAGGTGGGAATATTGTGTGTTTTCAAAATAACCATGATGTTGAGCTTAGGTTCCATCTTGACCTTTGAAACATCAGCTTTTTTAGACTGCATTAGTTTTAGCTCAGTTTGCCTAATAAACTGGCAGCAGAGAGTACAGAAGTATGTGCATATGAGTACTTGGAGGGTTGCTAGAGAATACAAGGAAGTAAAAACTGAAAAATACTGGTAAAATGACATTGTAATTGAATCCAGAGGATATTTTATAGTGTCAAATGTATTGTCCTTACTGTATTATAACAATAATGGCTGGTTATATAATACTATATATGTATACTATTACTTTAATAATATAAAATTATGTAAAAGTGCGATGTGCAGGCCCCTGTCCAGGATTGGTCTGATCCACTGATGGCCCGCCCCCCTCTGCTGCTTCTCCGTCGACTGCCTCTGCACAGGATTGGACTGGTGTCCCTCCCCCCGCACCACACAGCAATTTCATCACCGGTTTAAAATTTATGTCAAGCGGCCAGTCATTACAGCTGTGACTCTGTGGCTGTTGGTTTAGCGGTTGGTTGCTAACTGCTAGCCGGCTTTTGCTTCTTCTTGTACTGGTTAAACTTTTGACAGTCACTTGCCTGTACATCTGTGTATCTGAAATCACCTTAGTGATTTATCACTTAATTAAATTATTTTATTTTATTTGCTGGAGAACTGGGCCAGGCTGTAGTCATTCTCACACTTTGCTAGGTTTTGTTGTATAAACACATTTAGATTAGACCTGCAACTCTAGCTGTACTTTTTGTTAGGTTGATAAAGAGTTTTTGTGCATCTGCCTTTGTTTGATCACTGATGAGTAGACTAGCTGAGTTGGAGTCCTCTTTTTATCTAGCTGTATTATTTAATACTTTGAGTTGAGTAGCACCCACTGGGCCCTTGATATTACAGTCTTTTTGTTCTTTATAAATGTACATCATTTTGCTTTCAGCCTTTTCCACCTGGTTGTTTGTTATTTCCCCTTCCCCTAGCCAGCCAGGGTAGCAACAGTATTTGTATTGGACACATAGCACCTTTAAACTACAAAACTAAATGAAGCTATCTCTAAGTTAACCGCCCTCTCATCCTGAATTTATTTCGATGTTTGCCTTGCCAGAGCAGTTATGTGTGACAAAACAGCGGTCCTCTTGCAGCCCAGATATGGACTTCCCCTGCTGGGCGAGCTAACAGGCGAGCCTTTCCCATGCGTGAGCACAAAAGTGGCCCAGATCAGATCTCTCCAGGAGGAGCGAGGCACGGCGAAAGAAAGAGTGGTATGGAAATGACAGATGACAGGGCAAGAGAGAGCAGGAGGCAGGGGAGGACGTGTGAGGAGGCGACTGAGGAAGTGAGAGGTTGGGGGTTAAAAAGGAGGGCTGACGGAACAGGAGGTGAAGAGAGGAGAAGCGATGGCACAGCTATAATTATAGGATATGAGAACCTGGCTGTCACTTCTGCTCCTCTTTTAGCATGGTGCTACTCTGTTCCTCTACACCTCTTCACTCCTCCTCCAGAGCCTGTTCTCTTCTTTTTGGATGCTTTTAAATATCCTGGTCAGGCTCTCTACAGACCCCAAAAGACATTTGCTTTTTTAGTTTGAGGTTATTTCTTGAGGAAAATGTAGCATATTGTTCATGTTCCCCTGCTTCTCCTCTCTTGCTCCTTCCCCTTAATTTTCGTAGTCTACAATGACCAAAATGCTGACATATTCTGCTGTTATCAGACTTTGAAATGTTCAGAAGTAGTTCTTTCATAATGCTAACAACCATAAAGAGAGGCTGATAACAAAGCCAAGTTAGCTGTACCCATCAAATAACCGTATGGCGTGTGCTTATCTTCGCTGTATGCCTTCTATTTCTGCTCAGTACCATCCTCCTCCATGACATCCTCATCCACTCCTGCCAATTCCTCCCACTCTCTGTGCCCAGCATATCAGAAAAATCAAGCGCCGCAAAACATTTAACATTCCAGCACACGGGTGCTGAATTCACTTGCTGGTTTCCGGGGAGGGGGGGGGTCTGCTTTTGCTTTTCTTTGGAGGGGAAACTTACTGACATTTTCATTGTCCCACAGCCAGCCCACCTTGTGTTTATGAAGCCTGAGGAAACGGTACAAAAATGTACATGCCTGCAGTAAAAATTTGGCTTTGTGAGAATGTGTTTAACTGATTCATACATACAATGTAGCATAAGCATGGTTCCATTTTTTTTACAACAGGAAATGAGTCTGACAGAAAACTGCAGAGATGCCTATGCCATAAACAGTGGGCATATTAATGTTTCATTGCTGAGCTATGTGTCGCCTGTGCTCTACTTTTTCCATCTTCTCTCTGTGTTTTCCAGCCTGACTTTTCCTTTTAATTTTCCTTTTTTCAAGTATCCCTCATCACTTTTTCACTGGAAAGGAGAAAAGGATCCCTCATGAATTGGTAAAATATAAGGCATGGAAGCCACAGGAGCTTGTATTCTACTGTACAGTTTTTAGGTTATGGTACATCTAACTTGATACGGGGTTTTCCCCTCTGGGATATGATCTCTTATATGATCCTTTGCTATGTTATTTTTAGCCATGATAGTGGTGTTGCTACAGAGGCAGCAAAGTCGGTTAGTCTGTCTAGCACTTTGGTTCATGCTGAAATACAATATAAGTACTGCGGCTGGATGCAAATGCCATGCATGTTTGTTGCATTTTCCCAGAACATGAGGATGAACCCAGAACACCTAGGTGATCCTTTGACTTCGCAACTGATGCCACAAAAAGGTCACGATTATTGAATAAATCTACAGAGCACGCTTTCCATACAATGAAAACATGTAGTGCCAGTGCAGGAGGTCTTGGCTGCTCCCTAGCAAGAAACCAAAGTTTGGATCCCGTCACAATCGAAAGGTCGAGGCTAACAAAGGTACGTGAGGTCTGACAATGCAGAGATGAGTCATAGATCACCTAAACTGGCCACTGTACAGAGGATAAAACCCATGTGATTTCGGTCAAAACATGCAGTCTTCTCTGGGGCCACCCCCCGGTCAAACTTTACTGCTTACTATTTGAGCAGAGCAACTGAAATCCAGTTGTTTATCATCTTTATAGTAAAATAACAATCTTCCTTCAGCAATAAATGAACCCAGACAATTTCAGCTGGAAGACTAATAGCTGCTGATCTTTTAGGGCAAAGTTGTTTTTCCCTTTATAGCAATTTAACAAATGTCTCAGAATTAATGTCTTGACATTAAAATCCTATGCGCAGCGACATTAAAATGACAATTTATGTGGACAGCTCGGTTTTTATCACTTAGACAACACTGTAGCTGGAGTGAGCAGAAGGAGCAGAGGGTTTCTGCATTTCAACAGCACAGAGACAGAATATATCTGCTGGAAATTCAGGTAAAAGGACTTTAAAGTCATCATCAAATATGACCTGTGGCTTGATCTAACCTTTTTTTTTTCATGAATCTAACCTCACACCTCTTCTTGTATTCTCTTTTACAGCTTCAATAAAATCTGTCTGGCCTTGAATAGCAGATCTCAAAAGCACCTGCTAGATAAAGTGTTGACTGCAAACATACCTGAATTTTGCAGCCAAAAAGGAATTAAAAAGGTGTGTTCAAGGCTGATGGAGGATGACCTGGTGTTCACAGTCACACAGGTTTTTAAAAAAAATACATTTCTTTACCATTCCAGAGGACATTTTATCCCTGGACGATGAATGACAGGAAGGAAGAGTCGATTTAAATAAGTTGTCCTGCTGTAGCAACACAATTTGCTAAAGGTACATTCTGTAGAGATATCTTCTCTTTGCACCAAGTTGCTTTCAGAAAAACCCAGCTTGTAATACCTTAAGAGCATTACTAGAACACTGCTGCATTATTTATTCCCCTTATGCATCAAAGCTAAATTTGTAAAATCAGTGTTAAATAAAATCATACTCTGCTACTTTTTTTGTTTTGCCTGAAGTAGTCCAGTAAAAATTCTTCATGTCCTCAGTGAGTGGAAATATCCAGTGTGTGGTTTGAGCAGGGTGTGTCGGTCCACATCTGCGGTCTTTCACCGAGTCAGAAATGACTGCATCAGCATCCAGTCCTTTCCATTTCCCTGACAGAGAGCAACTGTCTTATTGTTTTCACCATGACCACGATCACACGATGCTGTAGCTTTGAATATGTCAAACATTCGTTCTGTCAATTGTTGATGGAAATCCAAAGTGATCATTATAGTCGGAGTTCTAGAGAGTGAATCCACCCAATTCAAGCTACATCTGCCATCAATTTCAGTCCAACATGCTTTTTCCCAAGACCTCAGTTTGCTGTGTCATTCTGTATCTGTTTAAAGTAAACTGTCTTTGTGGACTCCCACAGATTGTGCAATTTCATGCAAATTTCTTTTTCTTTTTTTTTTCTGTGATTATAAATTATACATGCTGAAAAAACCCACCTTGGATAGAATTTCAGTGAATTACAGCTTCATGAAGCTGACTATTGAAGTAACATTACAGACACAGATTACATATTTTGCTGCTTATTCTGAGCTCTGATACAACAGACTAGACCAAAATTAAGTGTTAGTACTGAATGCATTGTAGCAGTTTTGCTACAAACACAATTTGTAAAGCCTCGAGGAAACAAGAAGCATTTGCAGCCATGCTGGCAGCGCTGTGAGCGTGGCTTCAAGCTACATGCTAAATGCTAACACCTGCATGCGAACAGTGACAAGACTAAGGTTCTGGTGATAAAAAGGAATAATGTTTTTCCTTTTTCACCCTCTGAGACTATTTATAGCCACAAACTAAAATACCAGACTAATTAAATTTCTGATGGAAAGAGAAGGGATAAGTTTTTGGGATGTGCAAAATTGAATTGGAATCCATTTATCCATCCTGTGTTGCCATCCCTGGAGCCGGCTGTGCCACCAGCATGACTAAAGATAAATTTTATCCACTTGCCATTGTGTGAATCATTGTATCAGACAGGCAAACTCTGCTCCAGTCATGTAAAGGTCAGCTATGTATCAAAATGCAAAGCAATTTCACTTTTATGCTGGTCATGCCACTCTGCTAACTTTCTGGATCTATGAGCTGTAGAGATACAGTAATAAGACAGAGTGTTGCCAAAAAATGGCAACTGAAACTTAGTGATATTCCCGTCATCTTTAAGACTCTTCATCTGTAGACAGAAGATCACTACTGGAAAGTTGGAGCACATGAAGATTGTTTGGCTTCAGACTTGCCAGAAAACTGCTTAAGATAGCCACAGGCTCCTGGAAATACAGTGGAAAAAGTGACTAAGGTGTGTGTGTGTGTTCCAGTCTTGCCCAAAGAACCAAAGATCTCAATCCCATATTAGGATCACTCCCAAAAAAAGGATTAAGTCCCCACAAGCGTAAAAACCTGGTCTGATCACTGAGGGAGGACTTCACTGAAGTATTTGACCTTTCAGTTGTTCTATCATTTGTTTTATTTTTTTCTTCATGTTTCAGATATTTGTTTCCACAAAAGTGTTTTAGAAAAAAAAACTTTGCTTGACATCCTCTGTGCATACGCTTCAGAGAAGCAGAGGATCCTGATATTTTGCTGGTTTGTTGTAAGGAACAGATGTTTTTCCTCCTTACAAACAGATCTGAACATCAAATCCACATTTACTTCAGTTGTGCATTTACTTTAAAAACAGGCTGCATCTGCTCACCTCTGTCCTGTGGCATATACACATGCAAACACGCCCTTGTATGTGTGTATCATCCTCATGAGCAGTGGAGGCAGTGTATCGTGCTGCAGCGCACAATTTTCATGCCTGGAGTAACTGCAATGTGTTCAGGGTGCACAATCTGTCAGATATTTCCATATCGAGGGCAACAGTGCAAGATGTAAGCTCATTAAATCAGCACTTGCAAGAGGATTTTCAGCAAACTTTGCAGAGGAACTAATTTTAGGACAGGTTTGCATAAATTGCCCTTTGAATGACCTGTCGACCAAAGATATTTTTAGGTGTTTCAAGAGATTTAGAATTCAACTGTTACAAGCTGATGGTGTGAATCTTGAGTTTATGAAAAGTGTGTTTGCAGCATTTCCTTTTCCTTTAAAGTGTCACTGTACATCTCTTAAGTCCAGTTTAATTTGCAGCTGAGTACTAAGTATAAGTGGAAGTAGTTAACTGTGTTGGAACTTTAAAGCTGCTCTAATCTGTATATTTATATCAACGATGGAACAGATGATCGTGTGTAATCTGAAAGGTGTCACTTACAGTGATGGATAAACAGAGAATTATCATCCAACTACTTCTAATTTTCTAATTCCTTCAAGCTTTAAAGAGCTTTTTAGTCTCTTTTAGCTTACTGTTGTGGTTTTCTGTTTTAGCAAGCTCTGAGGAACCGAAATGCAATGAGCAATGCTGAAACAGCACGATCAGAACTAAAGAGAATTAACTACCACCTCATAAATTTGCTCTATGTCTGCTGAGTGGAAATAAAGTAGGGAAGACCCAACCAACCCAAAGTTATATATTTAAGTACAGGAGTGAAGTTAGGCAGAAAATTTAAGTAGACAATAATATGACAGTGAAATGGGATTTTTATCTCTAAGTTCAAGGCTGGTACATCAGTAGACATAACCCCTCAATATACCTGAAGTCCCTTTTAAAAGGAAAAAAAAAACTTCACGTCATATTTCTTTAAGGCATCAAAGTGACTGAGTGCACTACAATCTCTGACTTATTCACGAAACTGAACACATTTGCTAGTTTCACACTTTCTCAGTGACAAAAACAAGACCAAGCTCCATCCAGCCTCAACAACAAAAAAAAAAGACGACAAACATTCACTTTCTCAATTCACACGTTCTGGTTGCTTCTTGTTGACAGTCGACATTTCTCACCCGATCAGAAAACAAGTCAAACACCCACTGAGTGAAACCTTTAAGTTTGTTCGGCACCAAATGAAAAGGAAAAGGGGAAAAAAAAGTGCTGAAAAAGTGTTTAAGATTTCATGTGGCTTTTGAGAGCCTTTCATTCCCCCCTCGAAGCGTGAGTTTTCCGATTCATCTGACAGACCTTAATGCTTCCTAAGAGCCAAAGGCTGCATTGTTCAGGGGGACCTGCTTGGTAAGAAGTAAAAATATAGACTTATACAGATGTAGAAATACAGTACAAGAATCAGAGAGCATGAAATATACATGTAGGGAAGTGGATGCTGTGGTTTGCCCTTTCATTTGAAAAGCTCTCAACATGATCTCAATTGGGAATTTAGGAGAGGAGGCTGATAAAGCAAATATAGAAATGCTATTTTATGCTATGGGATAACAGAGCACCTTTGGTTTTTTTTCAATTTACTACAGAAACAAATGCTCAACTGTCCAGTGCAGCTGAATTCAGAAGATGTAGAAGTGCTGTTGTGTAATAAATCACAATTAAAGGAAGTTAAAAAGGGGTAAATAAAATAAAAAAAATAATGATTATGAGTTAAATATTATTTTTTTTTTACTGGAATTTCTGAACTTAACCTTTAGATTTAAAATACACTTCCTAAAGGCTGGTTAACCACAGCTATAATTTTAAATAATGAATTGAAATTCAAATGACGTCTACACAAGTGACCTCCCCATGCACTACAACCTTAAAAAAAACACACACAGATGCACAGAAATACACACAAGCACCATACGTACTGCATGTCTGTAAATCGGTGCGTCTGACTGTATGCTAAAAGCAGGTGAGGAGATACATAATTCAAAACATGCAATGGAAAACAGATGTTGGTATACTGTGAGGTTGAGAGACCAATAATGCTCTCAACATGTCTCGCATGTGTCAACAGTGCCACACATGTGCGGCGCATAAGCTCGGGCGGGCAGAAGAAGCAGGGGCTGACAAAGCCGCAAGACCACAAATCAAATCATTTGAATATGTGTTAATAGCTGATCACACACATACACCGACCCACCCACCCACAAACACAATCTCTCACACACTTGGTTTCTCCCTGTGTGGGTGCTTGTTTTGTATTTGACCTTAAAACCTCTCTCTTTACCGCCGTGGGGAACTGTCCTCTCGACTCTGACCTTCTGCTTGTGGCTGCATGACCAGTGTATCCTCAAAGCACCCTTATGGACTCAACCTAATGTGTATGTGTGTGTGTGTGTGTGTGTGTGTGTGTGTGTGTATGTGTGTGTGTGTGTGGCATGTGGGCAGGGATTTCTGGCTGGATTATGCTGAATAAATGAGCAGCCCAGATTTTTTACGCTTGTTGATTTATCTGTCTGACTGTCCTTGCAGGATTTCTTTAAAGCTTGTGATTGTTATTACCACAGATTTCCATACAGCTTGGCATTCAGATTAGTCTTGGTCTGAATCCGTTTTCATGGAATTTCCAGATTTTCATCTTTTATTTTTTGTCTTCCATGCTCTAAATTTAACTTTACATGATATAAACAATGTCTTTTGGTGTAACAGGCAAGTTGGACAGTTGTTCAGCGTCGGCAAATATCCATATAAGACCTTTACTATGCCTTTAATGTCAGGCACGTGTGGCCAGTGTGAAGTGTAGCCTTGTACATCACTGTGATTTTCTCCTTGTGTGCCATGGATTGAACCCAAATGTGCTTTCACATTTTGTTCCAGTGTAAAGAAAATGCCTGCAGGGCAATCATTCATGTCTGATATGATGGATAACCTAAAGATTAATTGAATATTTATTGTATTTGTAATGAAAACTACACATTTTTCAGCAAGACTGGCTTGTGATTCGTCATTTTGATCACATCTGGGTTTGATTTGGGAATTTAACATGGTAAAGTTTGAGGATGCCAGCAACACTGGCCTGGAAAAACCCATTTCACTCAACCCCACTTTAAATTGACAAAAGTATAATGTGTGACTTATATAGCTCTTTGTCTAAAGTCCTCAATTAACAAGTTATAAATTACCCACAACTGCTCATAATGTACAGTGTAAGACTTTTCTTTAGTCTAGGTCGTGGTTCTTGCTAATTAACCTCGTTACACTTTGAACTGTCCTATGGGACCCCTGAGCCATCTATGAGCTGGAGCCAGCCTGCTAATAACGCTCAGTTTTTAGAGAGAAATCCCAAAGAGAAGCAGCCATTTTGGAAGCCACATCATCAGTTAAACACTGACATCTGAGAAGGATAAGTAGGCTCCCCGAGGACCGCGGATGTGTTGAAGCCACAATCTGACACGCCAGCATTTCGCACTATCACTTGTCATTGAGCTAAAAATTTTGGAGCTAATTAAACACAGGAAATAACACATAAAACAGCATTCTATTGTAAAAATATAACAACTATGAAGCTTAAGTTTTGTAGCTTCCATGTTCTGCCCCAAATCCCGAAAAGAGAAATTTTGTCAAAACTCCAATTGCTGAATTCTTCATGTTCTGTTTACTTTGTACTTTAAGTTTATGAATAATTACAGGAGAGGGGCCGGATTTGACTTTTCTAAATGCAAATCGAGCCAGGGGCCGTGAGGGGATTGTGCTGAGCCACTCAAATGAGGAAAGGGGAACAAAGAGCAACAAAGAGCAGAGGAGTCACCCATTTTATTAATTGTGTTGGTTCTAGCGGTTGCCCTTTAGAAAAGTCAGTGGACTTAATTAAATTACCACGCACGCTCGGAGGAGGAAGCAGTAGGAAATAACCCTGTAAAGCAGAGCCTTGCGAACGTTCAATCCCTTCTCTAATGAGAATGAGAGCCATGGGGATGCTCGAAGGTCTTAAAGTGTCCTCTGAGTCCTTCACTTAGTACTATAATATCAGGATTTAGCAAAAAGAAACGAAAAGACTTTGCAGACAGCAAAACTGCAGCACAGCTAATGTCTTATATGTGAAGGACAGCATCCGCTTTTAACCACACTGGTTTCAAAACAGAAGTTCACGGTGAACAAACACAGCCGGGGCTGATGGGAGAGATATTGCCAATGCTTTCAGCCCTGCCAGCCACTCTCCTATACAGTATAGTGCCCTTTAAACCCTCCGGGCCCTTTGGAGTAAAGGCATGCTTTTTCCAGGTCAGCTCGCATGTTTGCCTCTCACAGCTGAGTCTTGCTGCCTCCTGTTAGCACAGCACATATAGGATAATTAAAGGCAGTCCAAGGGTCTTGGGAGTTGGAGAGGTTGGCACGAAGAGTAAGCGGTCATGACATGCTTGCCACCCCCCCAAACACAAACACACACACACATGTTCCAAAACCCAGAGGCATCGCTCAAGGGTGCAGAGGCTTAGTGAGGAGGCAGATGCATACTGAGTAATATGGCAAGTGGAAAAGCCACAGAAGACTGGGCATGGAGAGGCAGAGTGTGAGTGCCAGTTCCTGTTGTGGTGTTGCATTACGGTGGAAGGGAGGAAAAATGAACATGAGGAGAGAGCAACACTGCCAAAACATCCAAGACACAGAGAGGTCAGGGCACAACACAACACAACCTCTGTTTGAATAAGCAATGCAAACAACCTGCTCTATGATGTTACTTCGGAAGCCTGAAAATTCGAGTAACTACCCAGAGGGCCAGGGTTGGATTTAATTATCCATAAACAACAAAAACATGGAAATTACACTTCCCGATCAACCAATACTGATGACAAACATGGAGCTAGTGTAGTCTACATGAGTAGCGACCAAAGGCCACATGTATGAATTTTGGGGAAATTAGTATAAAATACCACAAAACATGTCTAGAATATTTCCATTAGGTGGAATGGGGAATGTTCAATCATGTTCAAAAATGGTGGGAAAACTGCATTATAAAGCTCAGTGACAACTTTGATTCACGACAAGTTGGTTCGCCTTTTATAGCCTTAACAGCGCAACCTAAAGAGGCTGAGAAAGATTCAACTTCAAGGAAATATCCTCTAATAGCTTCAAACTTTTATAATGACATAACTGCTCATGTATTTGACACCGTTTGACTTCTTTTTAACAATGTCGCCTCGGTTCCTATACTGGGCTCCTGATAGCCCCATGAGCCCCAGGTATAGAGCCACAGGTGTGGAGATGCGCCACGCCTCCACACACACACACACACATGGAGACCAAGGAGGTAAGCACAGCAGGGGAGCCTAGGATAAAAACACCAGGAAACACTGCAGAGGCTTTGGATAGAGAGCAGCGACAATACTGTGTCATTGAAATTGCAGCGTCTTCAACACAATACAATAAACTTAGACATACTGCACTACCAAGAGCAAATAGGTCACCCGTGCGCTGTTTTATAGGCTGAAGGCAACACAATTACTTAAATAAAGTCAAATTCGACTTGTCTATGATATATACTTCCTAAGATTAGTCCCTGAGGACATCGCGACTTCTGTGCTTTGCATCATCCCTGAGCTTTCATACCCATTAACTCCTGCTGATTTCTCTGACTTATATAAGGAGAACCCATGTGGGAAAGAGTGAGCAAACAGGGGGACTGCCTTGTTCAAGTTGTTGATCACGGTCCACCTAGCTTGTTAGAACACATTACATAAAGCGTGTCTGTCTTTGGGCCCCACAATGTATGTATCAACAAATATTCAATCTCCGGTTTGAACTGAGCAGCCCTGTCCAGTCAGCCATGTCCTGGCTCTTCAAATAGAAAAGAATATTTGTTGTTATTGGTTCAGCTGATAGAGTATGGGAAATATTTATGTAATGACTCAGTGGGAGGGCATACTGTAACCCTGTTTACTGTAAATATATACAACAATAGCAGTTTTCTTTGTCCCCAGGAAAGAGAGAAGTGGACATATCCCCTGTCCTCTTGCATTATTGCAATATTCGAATGCTTTTGTTATATTCACAGACTGTTTTTTTTTAGTTTTGCTGTAAGAAATGACATATTATAGACAGTGCTATCATAACTCTTCCCTTTAAAATCCAGAATAATAACACTGCCAGGCTGCTAAAGTATGTTCTTATTTTACTGTGTCATTGGCCTTTGACCCGTAATTTAGCTCACGTGCTAACTTAGTGTGATGATGTGTGAACGACTTTTTTTTATGACGTTCAAGTCAATTTGGATATGAAACAGTAACTGGGACGTACTGTTACATTGACAACAGTGACCTGCGAGGCCTCTGAATATCAATTACGTTCTCTTTTTTTTTTGCCTTTTTCTGCCTTACAGATGGGCTAAATAGGTCAACAGACGGTGGATGTGTGTCAGTGACTCCCTTCTGGTGCAGAGCTGACCTCCTGCCTGTGGAGATTCAGCAGAGAAAAAGCTGCTGACGCTCACTTAAAAGCAGCCTTGACCTGTTTGTTTCACTTTCAAACTGTATACAGTACGCAGCTGGGATACATGCGCACAGTGGTGCTGGCACTGAAATAAACTAACATCTCACTTTGGAACATATTGATCCCATTAATTATCCTCTTTCATGTACTATGGAGGGTATAAAGCAAACTCCTGCTGTAAGAGGGCAGTCTTGTACCTTTAGGCAGCGGGCTAGTGAACTGTAAAACTTCAGTACCCAGAAGTCACTTAACATCATGTAATTAAACTGCAGTTTCCTTCTATTCTCCTTCCAAGTTAATTAGAGGCTGGTGGCATGTGCCAAAGGTTCATCTCTGGGTGAAGCCAGTCATTATTATGAGATAGCTGAATGACCTTTGGATGGATTGCCATGGAATTTAGTGGAAGTATTCATGGTCCTTTGTCAAAACAATGCTCCTGTGAAAATACTGGAATCAGACTGTAAAAATAACAATGCTATGTCAATTTTTCATTGCCTATTATAACCCTCAAAATCCACCCAGAGCTGGACAAGTGACAAAAGTTTAACAACAGCTTGCCACAGTTGGTAAACTGGTAAAAAAAAAGACAAGCCCCACTCACCTCTCCGTTGAAATAATGTAAGACACAACAAGTCTTTCATAATATGTTCCATTGTAGCAAAGAAAGGATGAAAGCATTAAAAAGTGCCAGAGGTTGGAGTGGAACATATTAGAACTGATCTTTGAGCTCTGGGGAGACTGAGACAGCTGCAACCTGGAAAAAGACAAAAGCAATACAGCTTTGAGATGTCTTTGAGTGTCTCATGGGAGCTGCACTGTACATTGTCTATTCCTCCCCCAACGATCACTAACGCTCTTGTAGCATTGTTCAGAGCGCACAACGGCAGCCCTTATCAAAGCAATGTGCGGCAAGAGAGCCATTCTGGTGAGTTACCCTTTCAGTAAAAATACAAAAAAAAAAAAAAAAAAAGATGCACTTTCATAATCTGACGCAGATAATACACATGAAAAACCAAAGGCCTTCTCCTGGGTGGCATGTAAGATTAACCAACCACTTTCCTGGCAAGCCAATGCATCTTAAGATTATCTCCCTATGTGACCATGAGCAAGAGGGAGAGAAGATACAGACATGAAAATCAGCTCTACATCCTCTGTAATCTTTATGAAATAGTCCTCACTCAAAAGCACGGCACATTCAGTATTCACTTTAATCTGCTTTCTCCTGCACTGAAGCAGATGACTAGGCATCTCTGGCCTCAGCAGGTCTTATGCTCCCTGGTGGAGCCCGACTTAGCCGCTGATCATGTTGTTAGGGCTGTTGGAACAGCTTAGGTCATTCAAATCCTAACTGCCGTCAGCGAGGGGGGGCAAAATTGCTTTGCTTAAGCAGAATATGGGCAAATGGGTTAATCTCTATGACTTAGCCATATGAATTGCCCTCTCTAGACACGTTTGTGCTGGCTGTATAATGACCGTAAAATGATGCTAACCAGAAGGAGAGGATCCTCATTCATGCATTTATGCTGAGTTTCGTTTCATCCCATTGGCCTGGTTCATGTGGATAAATCTGTAGCCTGACCTGAAGCCTGATTTCCCAGCCTTAGGTCTCTTGTCATCAGATACATCAGAGGGAGGGTACAGAGTGAGCCAAAAAAAGGCTTCTGCCACAGATTGCAGAGAAATGTTTTTGACATGTTTGAGATTTAAATGTTTTGAAGGTTGGATTTCAGTTCATCTCTTCTCACTATCTTTGTCAGATGCTGGAGATACCAAAATAATCCAAACACTGGCTGAGGCTGAAGGGGGATAAACATCTCAGCTGAGTGTGACAGTCTGAGACACCTGCCAATCAAGCCAACATGCCCACACGCCACATCTTAACAATTACTAACTCTATTAGCCATGTCAAAAAAAGTGACATTGGGAACTAAAACACTAATCTGTTCACATCTGGACTTCATTTCTTCATTTCATTATGATCGGAGCTGTATTTAACACATTTACAACAGTGTCAATATTCAGTCATGGTGGTTGCTTACTTAAGATCAAGCCGCTGCTGTATGCGATCATGTGCAACAACTGTAGGGCACACTATTTGGTAAGGACCATTGACAGGAGCAAGGATTAACATCTGTGCACAGCAGACCAAAATCAGCCACAGCATCGACTGGGAAGAGGTCAAAGTCATTTATCAGGAGTCAACAGGCAACCAGGTTCCCCAGACTTTCCTGCTTGCACTACCACGAGGTACCACGAGGATGACATTTGTGGTTTGGAGTGGAATTCCTGTACAACTACTGGATGAGTAGGTATTAAATTTTATACAGATGTCCATGTTCTCCACACGATACACTTTGGTAATCCCTTAACATTTCCTCTGGTGCCCGCATCAGTTAATCTTTGCAGTTTCTTTATAACCAAATACCTAATGACATTCAAACTACTAGCAGGGTTGTACACCTATTCTTGCTAGTTACCCAATCTCAAACCCATTCTAGCTCATTTAGATCCTTCTTCATCGATAGTGTGTGATGATACCATTGGCAAACAGTGAGTTTGGTTTGGTAAGGTAGCATATCATTAAAATTAAGACCAATGGTTGTGATAAACTGCATTCTGAAGTTAGAACAAGTAAAAATAGAGCAGAAAGTTTGAAACTATAAGCAGCAGAGTTTCATTAAAAGCATTCAGTGTCGCATGTTAGTCTCCAAGCTGATTCCAATACCAAATTCATTGTCATAAAATAATCATGTATTATTTTCTGGACTGAGAATGCAGTTTAAATACCAGCTATTGGCAAATCAAATACTTAGTCTATTAGTCTTTAAAGAGCCAGTTTCAGCCCAGAGCGTTCAAAGTTAAACTGTGGAGTTTGAGTTTGAATATAAAAACATCTGCTGCTCTGTGCCTCTGTTCCCTTGGGTGACAACCGCTGAAAGTTAAAAGCAACTCAAAGCTGGGAAAAAACTGCAAACATTACTAAAAATTGAGACAGTTTGCATCAGCTTTTCAAGTGAGAGAAAAAGGAATACATGGAGCGTAATATCTTGTGTAATCAGCAACTGGCTGCACAGCAAGAACCGTCCATTTAATTGAATTGGGGTAATGTGGGTATGTGTCTGCATTCAGAATAAGTCTTGGGACTTTGATTATCCTTGTTGGGACTGACTTAACTGAGATGTGCAACTGTAGCCAACTGATTTTGGAAACTGGATACACGCATTTGAGAGAGATTTATCTGCATTTTCCACAGGAGACACTAATTTGAATATATGAATATATTTTTTTATTTTTAGGATGAGATCCCAGAAAGGTGTGATAGACGCGCCAAGATGCTGGATATCGTCTCCTGCCTCTCTGTCCATCTGCTCTGGATCAAACACACAGAACGGGGCCAAGGAGCTCAGTGTTCCACGTAATGGAAGCATGAGTTTCCCAACCGCTGGACAAAGCACTTGGAACGCTGGTTTCCTCAGCCCGCTTCACGCTTGCCTGAGCCTGAACACATGACAAGTAAAACCCGAAGGCACCGGGGGTTGGGGTGTGGGGGGGGTTGGCTGAACAGGAGGAGGAGGAGGAGGGGAGATGCAAGAAAAGAATCTAAGTGTTTTGATTTGCGTGTGCGCTGGGTGTGTGGATGCATGAATCTGCGTCCTCTCTCTCTCACCTTGCTTTTCCATCTCTCTAACTCACTCACTCTCTCTCTCACTCTCTCTCTTTTTCCTGCACTTTCTCTCTCTCTATCTCTCTCCCTCTCTCTCTCTCACTCTTCAAGGTTACTCACTATTGTTTTTTTCCAGACCGGAATCATTGCACGTTTCTCTTCTTTTCTGTCGGAGGACCATGTGAGGCTTTTGAATGTAAGTGCCTCCTTTGTTGCTTAATTCACTTTCATTGGGACCATTCCTTTAGAGGCAATAGGTTTAGAGTCCTTTTTTTTTTCTTCTTTTCCTCATAGCACATGCACAATGGGATGTCATACATCGGAGGGGTGGAGTGGGTCGGGACGGGATGGGGTGGGGTGGGGGCGTTTAGGGGGCTTGATTGCTCCATGTGGTCCAAGCGTGGGAGCTTAATGCACGTGTATGCTACTGTCATTGTCTCAGGCAGCTTTTGCACAGCTTTGTCTTTAGTTTACAGCTTGAATTTCTGCATGTGGTGTTCACTGACTTTTGGTTGGCTTTGTATTGTTTGTATTTGGTGAATTGAAAATTCTTGATTATAGGTCTACATGGTCTTTAGCTTAACTGTATTTAAATAGTGTGCTGGATTTTTGGAAAGAACATCGCAAAAAGACCAATTTTTCATATATAAACAACAGAATTATAATTATCTGTTATTTTAATATAACAAAATAGCTGTAAATTAGGGACTTGAGTGGCTTATTACTAATTTATTTAATGGGGTTACATACAGTTAAGTACAAAAAGGTAAATTATGTGTTTCCATCCATCTCATGGGCTAAAGGCTATTTGTCCACTGATTCCACATTAACTCAACATTTATACCAATTTAAATGGTGATTTTTGGTTATATCTAATTAACTATTGATCAGGGTGTGTTTGAGTATTTTACAGCAGTGAACCAGAGTACTATCTGCTGCTGCTTTTGCATGTCAAATCTACAGAATGTTATGTTTATGTTTTACCACTAGCTTGTTAGCTGTATGCTGCAAGTACCCGGAAGGCCTTTGTTTATTTAGACCGAAATATCATCCAATTTATTCTTTGTTCTCTACGTACATGAGCTGATGGATAAATTGCTTGTTTGGACTCATGTTCATATTATGGATGGCAATGTTCTACATTTGAACTGGATGCATCATAATGCATTTGCATTTGTTAGTCGCCGCGAGGACCTCAGAATATTTGAATTATGAGGATGCACCTTTGGTTTTAGTTATAAAATAAAATGTAAGATAGTACATAAAGTTTAAATTAAGTCTTCATGTCTAAAAAAATTAATTGGGCCACTTTAATTACAAGCCCAAGGGGTCTATTAGCTTGAGCTGTCAAAAACTTGCTAATGCTAAATAATGTAAGCAACAATTTGCAGATTCTTAACTTCTGTAAAAAAGCAACAGCTTGACTGACAGGGGTGTGTATCTCATTAAACTGTATCCTAATAATGTTTTTTGTGAAATTATTCAGCCTTAACTTCTGTTTGTGCTCTCAGATGCCTCGAGACCAAAGATTCTTCATTACAGTTCTCCCTCTGCTGGGTTGTAATGTATGTAAATGTGCTCTAACTCTAACTCTTCAGCAAAGATTAAAAAAAGACAGTTGGACTCCATATGATAAGTTGTTTGAATTCCTTCTGGTCTGTATGAATTTCTGTGAGGTTCCAGCGTTAAACACCTTCCCGTGCTCCACTAGAATGCAATGTGTCTGAAGAAAATTGCAACTGACAGGGCCAATGAATAATACAAATAGTGTATATACGCTGTTATCAATTATAGACAACTTTGCTAAGCTGAATGCTGAACATAGAGATCTATGGTGGACATGTGTGTTTACCTAAGCTACTCTTTTTCGATGGTTATATTTGCGATTGCCTGCTTTAAACATCGTTGTCGACTTATTTTCGAACTGCTGACACAGTAATGACGCTTGCTGCAAAGTGTTTGGTTCATTAAAGGCTGGCATTTGAACACACACAGCTCTAAATATTGAGTAATGATATAAAATGCATTCAACTGCCGGTGCAGTCAGTGGGATTTCTTTGTGGCTGATTGAGTGGCATTAATCTACAACTTAAGTGCAAGATAAATAAAACATAGCTGTGCTGAAGACTAACTATATGAAACATCTTTTTTTCCCAAAAAAATCTATGAAAAACAACCTTGTCTTGCAGACTGAT
Source organism: Lates calcarifer (assembly GCF_001640805.2). Taxonomy (NCBI): domain Eukaryota; kingdom Metazoa; phylum Chordata; class Actinopteri; family Centropomidae; genus Lates; species Lates calcarifer. Next base: position 8,210,779 of record NC_066854.1, read on the forward strand.
ATTCACTGCAATTCATGTTTCTCTTTGTATGAATCTGAAATGGTTTTGTGAGCTGAAAAGGTCAGAAAACATGAGAATGTTTTCAAAGAATCACCTAAGTTGGACTCAATAACAGCAGCAATACTGACTTTAAGGAATTCTTTTACTTTATTCATGAGACCCAAGGCACTCTAAATGATGCTTATCTGTTGTAGATTAGGTTTTAAGCAATCCTGGTAGCACACTGACCTTTCTCTTCAATATGGACGAAACGTTTCATTATTCACTTCTGACTGAGCCAACAGAAACCTTTTAAGGTTGCCGTTACTGCTGTGGTCACACAGTTCATAACATTCCCAGTCCATCCCCTCACCCCTTATGGATTCCACACACTCAATTCCCTTATCAGTGCTGACATGTGTGGAGAGGGAGGTGTCTGTGAATGCATCTGGATGTGACAGTTGCGTACCTGGAGCTACTGGTGGTGAGCTAAAATGAAGTGAAACAGCGTGTGGAGGATGGTTTGGATACATGACACTAACCCGAAGTGCACATGTGAATTTGTGGACAGTCACAGTGCAGAATGAGGGTGTTGGAGAAGGCAAAAGATGACTAGATAGTGAATTAAAAGTGGACATATTTGAGTTTCTGGAGGTAACACTTGTTTTTGCTTCTTTATTCCGTATAAACTGCTCCTGCTTCTGCCAAAAACAAAACATTTCTGCTGTGAAAAGACTTTTTTTTTTTTATTTAAATATTAAAATATTGCTTTAATACACCCAAAAAATCCTTTGATGTCTTAACTATTTGTGCTATGCTCAAATTATTTTCGGTTTTAACACCGTCTTTGCCATATTTGGAGCCCAGCAGGGTCTCAAGCTTGGAGGCCTTGGCATCAGCAACTGCCAGTGTGTCCAATCTTTTTCATGCCCAGCCAAACCCCCCCACTTTCCAACTATAAAATCCCATCTCTCTGCCGAGGACTCGAGAGCTTGGCATTCAAGTCTCAGCTCCCCAACAGCCAAAACCTGGCTCCTCGCCACCTCCTTGTCTTACACCAAAGCTCAAGAAAATGAGTCTGAATAGGGAGAAAAGACAGGGGGTGACTTGGGAGAGAAGAAGGTGGGGTTGAAATGGAAGGCATTTTATTTGCAGTGGCCCCCTTTCATCCACCCTGGGGGTACTGGACTGTATGAATGAGCTGGTTTGTTCTACGGGTGACCAAACATGGCACTTGAATGTTTATCTGCACAATGACAAAGCTTGGAGAGAGCCAAAGACACTTGGTGATGAGATGGACCGTGAACTAGTCAAGTGCCCTGTTCTGCTTAGTCTCCGCTGAACACACAGCTTTGGCTCGACTGCGGATTTGGCCGTGTTGGTGATCCAACTTCTTTCAATACATTGTGTATTTGCTCCTGCCTCTATGGGACAATAGTGGGGTTTTACTATAGTTAAATGTGCTGGGAACTTTGTACAGATAGCACTACCTCTTTGAGAACTCACACTCAAAGTGACAGCACTCTTGAATAGAATAGAGATACAAAAAAGTAATAGACAGATATTAACATAGATATACATTGGATATGCTATCTTGAATGGACCTGTGACTGAAATACTCCAGTCAGTGAGTTACATCTTAGTTGCATTAATGAAGCTACAGGTGTTGCAAACTACTTAATGCCAGTGCCAGTATTCATTCTAATTTGGGTGCTACCAGGACCAGCTGACAATGATGAGCTGAAGGTCTAGCAATAGCAAGGTTAAACATGATCCCAATGACAAGAGGGAATATTTTTAAGCAACAGATGAGCCAGAATGAACTCTCTGGTCAGATATCCCTCGCCAATTTTTGCCATTTTTCTCTGTTGAGCTAATGCAGTGGTGCTGATGACTGATTGTCTTTACCTGGCAATAAAAGACTGATAGCAGAAATTTACAGGACAAAAATACTTTTACAGCCCCGTAAGTGGAGTTTATTGATTCAGTCATTTCCCCCGTAGCTCCATATGCCCATATTGGAAACCAGAAAACTCACAGTAAAACCAGGGCCTTGATCAATCATTATAGATATAGTTAATACGTTCACAGCATATAGACCACAGGAGATGAGTGTGATTTAAAGGGTTGCCTGTGGAGATGATGCTTTACTAAATACACAAGACGACAATACATTTTAAAAATGACTCTAAGTGTTAAAAAAACACTGCCCATTTGCAGTTGCTCATTTCTTGGTCATGAAAGGCTGCTGCCCCAGGTGACCACGAATGAATGGTCAGTGGTGTCTGGATTGCTGCCATAGGAGCACAAACATTGATCTTTTTTTGCTGTTGTTAGAATCAACAGAGCCTGATTTGCGATTGTCAACAGAATGGGATACAAAAGAACAAACCTCCTGAATACCAACCAAAGGTAATTCAAACAAGATCACATCACAGCAGCTGACACTGTTCGTCTCATCTAGTTTACAAAGTCTTTGTGGCCGTGTGGCTTAGTATGCCATTGATTAACGCTGCGGCTCGGCCTGCATACTGCTGCCTGCATTAATTGGCTCTTTGATTAGCTGGAGCACGGAGTCAATGTCTGGCCTACAAGCAGAAGTGGATCGATGTGTCCTCGTGGAGAATTCATAAACTGGGAAAGTAGTGTTGGGAGAGCCGGTCCCAGAGCTGGTAGACTAGTCTGGTTCAACATTACAAATGTGGCTACGGATGTGCAGTTTTATCACTGTATCATGGTATTACATCACCTTCCCCCCAAGTGATTCCAGGAAAAGATGCTAACTAATTATGGAGAGCAGGTTTAACCAGGTGCAGTGTTATGATTTGTAAGCAAAACCTCTGAGTACTCCAGTGTGCTCTCATTCATTAAAAACTATATATAGCAGGGTGAGAACAAAAAAAAAAAAAAAATTCAAGCTATGCTCCGACATGTTCAGCTCAGAAAGAAAAATAAATGAATCCAACTAAGATAACCACAAGACAGCAAACACGAACGAATGGAGACAAAGTTGAGATGTTTCATGACTGTCTCACAGCGCTGCCACCAACAAATCCAAACACTGTGGTGCACCCGGCCTTACAGTCAGAAAGCATAATCCCAGTCAGCATTTACAAATGCTCTGTTACTACGACAACCAATATAATAATGACAACAAAAGATTATATTGTCCAAACACAAATCCATTGTGAAAGCTTGGAAATGACAGAAAGGACAAGTCAGCCTTTATAGTAGGATTTGCGTGCTGTCTGAACAAAGGGTAACTGCCTATTAGATGTTTACTGGAGATTTGATCACTTTTAGTTCACATTAGCCCTTGAGGGAAAACCATGAAAGGATTGTGTCTAGTAAACTGGATCACAGTCACCAAACTGTCTTGGAAAACTGCACCCAATGCAGAGCTATGGGGGAAGCTAATTTGTAGAACTCAAAGGGTAATTCAACCATCTAACTGCACTGTTAGACCATATCATATTGCACTGGCCAAATCAGGGTGAAACTCAATCAATATCCTGAAAATTGTTTTGATTTCCAAGTTGGTATGGGTGTATAATCTGCAAATCCTCAGTGGTAAACTGGTATAAAATACCACAACAATTTAGGTAGAGAGATTAAAAGTTAATGTCATAACAGACTGAAGCCTTTTGTAGGTTACTTGACTCCCTTGGTGCTGTTCTTACATTACAATGTGGGCAGACAAGCTTCCCATCTCCACAAAGAACTGTAAGTTTAGCTGTCACTGTACAGCCTGATATTTGTTATTTTGTCCAGCTCAGGTTCAGTTGTTCCACTCTCCGCTGAGAACGGTGATGCATCAGCATTTCTTTGAGCTGTATTCACTGTGACAAATCTCTCAATTGCTTGGTATGAGAGGTGTTATTTCTATAGCCTGACCAATACAGAGCAGTTTTGAGGCCGAGGCAGATATTGATTTTGGAATTTAAGAAAAATCAATGATATATATCGGCTGATGACAACTGGAGCCGTAACCGCATATTTATTTTCAACATATCTTTACTGTGTTATTTTTAATGTTTATGACCTATGTCTCTCATTTTTACACTTCTTTTTTTGCATTCAAAATGTAGTTTATTTACACGAGGGAAAAGAAAAACAATGGAAATTAAAGCTGCGAGCAGCGTTGAACGGGCCCTCGCACCCGGCGCCCGTCGGGGGAGCGGCGACCGCGGGACCCCGGCAACCGCGGGGTCAACGCAGGTCGCAGGGCACACGCTGGCGTAACAGTTCACACTTCCCAGATGTAAAAATTTTAAATAAAAGCTTTTACGCTAATTATTTTCTGTGATAATATTTTTCAGAGCTCATCATCTGTGACAGCTCTTGGCTCTCTTGACTGTAACCTCCCTGTGGCAGCTTCTCACAGACTCAATCAACTCCTCTTCCCCTCCCCCCTCAAACACAAACACAAAC